>NW_021563078.1:0-2304 GCF_001605985.2 Dendrobium catenatum
CACAACACTTTGATCTTATGTTTATAAATGCCCAGTAACCATTACCTATCAAGATTTTCTTGTCATTTTACAGCATTAAACCACCAGATAAAAATCTAACATCGTAGTCGCTATCGTTGACTATGATTGGACCAAAGTCAACCCTACCCTTATAAATACATCTAGAAATATTTAACTTTTGTTTGTTTGCACACTTATTTAAAACACATGCATCATTCAACACATCTTAAGAAACACAATAATTCCTAAACCAGGTGATATAGTTAGCACTAATCCTCACCCATCTATCATTACCTATTATGTTTTGACTGGTAATGAATTCAATGAAATAGACCTGATTATTCATTATATTAAAATCCTTACCAATATTAGAGATTATAGGGTACACTATAAGTAAAATATACCATTAAAACATCATATAACCTATATCCTGGTGGTCAAATACTGCTTGATATATCCCGTACCACCTAATCACCTTCCATTTTACTTTGCCAATAGCTTCTTCCTCATACTTTATAATGATAAATATTGAGGACATGTTATAGACTAAAGCCCAATCAGAAGAAAGAAGTGGGAGGACTAGTAGAGGCGCCATCTCAGGCACCAAAACCAGCACCTACGTACAAGTTCCATTACTACGATATAATAATAGAGCGATTTGATCACCTGGATATGTAGTTAGACACACATATCCAGCACGATTAGTAGCATGAAGCATATATGTATTGGTTTGGAGAGAATTTTTTTTAATTCTTCGATACTTTCTGCCACCTCCACCACTACCTAATTAGGGGCCTTCTTATAAGTAGTGTGTTGTATAGTTTATTTATTTTCTTGTAGTCTATTTGTACTTTTCTACTTTAAGCCTTGTAATATCTAGTTATTCTAGTTTTTAGTTTTAGTTCTCCTTTTTTTTCGTGATAACAAAAGGGGGAGTAAGCAATTGTTGGTTTGTATTTCTTTCCATCATTACTCCAATTGATTTTATTTCTCATTATTATGTGTTAGTCATGCTCTTCATATTTTTTATATAAAATAAATTAAAAAATAATAAAATAAAGCATTTTATAATATAAAGCAATATTTTTCTTCCCTAATTTTTAAAGAAATAAATTAGTAAGCAGGAGAACTTGAAGAAAATAAAAATTAACTTGAAATTCAACCAACAATAATTATCATCATAAAATAAGAGGGAATTATTAAAATTCAGGAGTGGGCTATTTTATTTTGATGATAAAAACATTTTTACTTGATCTAGTTTCTCCTACATGCTATTATTGTATATATTTTTCAGTGTATACTAATATTTTAGGTACAACATCACTAAGCACTGCCAAAGGATCAGGGCTCAAGATTAAGTAAATTGGTTCATGCATATAGGGGTCTGTATTTTTATATTTCTTGAGTCTATGTATTATTAAAGGTGCATGTTACTTTAACAACCATGCACACACATACTGGGGGAGTGAAATATATGTTTCTAATTTATTTTAATATCTTACTAGATGATCAAGATTGTATTGTATGACATGTTCACTCATAAATTAATTAAATCACTTAAATTAAGAAAATGAAAAATGAGATTAAGCTGAACCAATCATGTTGTACAATGTTAATCATACAAGATGATTAATTTATATTTAGAAATCCTTACAACCATTTATAATCAGGCAATATTTCAAAATTTTAAATTTGCTCTATTCATATAATACGACACGAATCATCACATACGATATTAAAAAATCTTGCCTATTTAAACCCATAAGATTAAGCAATCGAATAAAAAATATTATTGATTGATGATCATAATGTACGACATGAGGTTCATAATGTATAAACTGAGTGACAACCAAGATGATAATTAATCACTAGGCTTCATCCAAGATGAATTATTATTCAATTGACATAATCGTATTGTATGACTTACAAATCATATTGAACGATCAGTTAAAACCTTTGAACTGATCATACAGAAAAAATAGCCATTATATAGTACTAAAGGGAGAATTGAACTAAACATATTGTAAAATCCTCTGATAGTACTGTATGAACTACGATAGCAAAATTAAATTTTAAGGTTTTTCTTGGAGCATCATATTTAAAGATCACTTATTTAATTTTGAAGTGTCATTTGGTTTTTTAATTGATTCTGGGAGAGTTCTCTAGAAAGGCTTGTCTTCTTGAGAGAGCTTGAAGAGATAGAACTTAGAGCTTTTGATATATAAGGAAAAGAAGTTATGTGTGAGGGACAAGTAGTATGAGAGAGTTTTGTTAGGAAAGTTGCTATTTGCATGTTTTACATTC
>NW_021563079.1:0-293 GCF_001605985.2 Dendrobium catenatum
TCTTCACAAACCTCATTAGATTCAATCATATTACCCGCAAATTCAGTGCCCTTCAAACCTTTTCCTTTGGAGTTAGAGAGCAAACAAGGTTTAGTAAAATTAGGATTTTTCGTGTCATTGAACATAGAATCAATAGAAACAAAGATATTAGGGTCATTTTAAGTCTCATTGTTCAAAGCATTCAAATCATTCACCTCCTTTTCATTTAAAACTTCCATTCTATTTTCCTAAATATCCACAGAGGGGCTAATAACAATATCTAGCTTATCATTAGCAGGAAGCGGTTCCACCTG
>NW_021563080.1:0-246 GCF_001605985.2 Dendrobium catenatum
TATGAATACAAAAATATATCAGTATGCCGGGGGTCCAAGGGGGCGCTGCCCCCTGGCGGGGTTCGACCGAGCATGTACCACTCAGTACCGAGCATGTACCGCTCAGTACCGAGCATGTACCGCTCAGTACCGAGCATACCGCTCAATACCAAGTGGTACTAGCTCAGTACCGAGCGTGTACCGAGCATGTACCGCTCAGTACCGAGCATATACCGCTGAGTACCGAGCGGTACTAGCTCGGTACCG
>NW_021563081.1:0-205 GCF_001605985.2 Dendrobium catenatum
GCGTGCGAAGCCTAAAATGACGTTTTCGGGTTTTACAGTGATTCTTTGGGAGGGCGGTAATGTTACGCCGGCCCAGGAGGGGCCGGCTGGACCGGTCCGGGTCTACTCGCGGCGGAACCGCATGAAGCAGGCGGAACTGAGCGCAATCAGCGAAGCCGACGGGGGCCAAGGAGGATTTTTGGGAGGGAAATTTTGAATGCGAGGG
>NW_021563082.1:0-347 GCF_001605985.2 Dendrobium catenatum
CCAAAATTCATCAGAAAGTGCCTGATCAATATTAGTTGGTTCAATGGTTGAAATAAAGGCTGAATGATTGACTTCCTTATTTAATTCACACCTAGTTCTAACACCCTCACTAGGTTCTCCTATGATCAATTCTCTTGGGTGGTTTTTAAAAAATCTCAAATCTCTAGGCAAAGGGTTTTCTCTTTAAAAGTTTTTTTCCACATTTTCTTCCAAATTTAATCTATCAATCTTTTGGGAGTTTTTCTCAATTTCTTCTTCAACAATTTTTGGCACTTCTAAATTTCCAGATTCATCAAAAACAACATATGTAGTTTCTTCAATAACTAAAGTTCTTTTGTTGAATACCC
>NW_021563083.1:0-455 GCF_001605985.2 Dendrobium catenatum
TCCTCTCATTCTTATCCCAACTCGCTACATGGGATGCGTTCCCCAATTTGGATTCGCCTACCGCAATTATCACTTATGTATTAGGATGTGGATAATATCAATAGAATGGCCAACATGCTTGGAGAACCTCTTCGGATGGACTCGCATACGAGCTTATGGGGCAAATCCTCTTATGCTAGGATTTGTGTTCGAATTGACCTTTCGCAGCGGCTCCTTCCGGGGATCTGGATCAATGGTATCCACGGTCCTTTTTTACGAAGGGCTTTCTAATTTTTGCTTTGACTGCGGATATCTTGGCCACACGAAGGGGAGCTACTCGTCCAAGCTGTCTACCAATGGATCGACCCTTCCAACGGCACAAGCCGCGCGGCTTGGTAGACCAAGTTCGGAGGGACGTCCCATTGACAGCCCCTCACCCAGCTCAGCACTACGTGCTGGATAGGACCCTCCTAGCC
>NW_021563084.1:0-259 GCF_001605985.2 Dendrobium catenatum
GGCACATCTCCATTCAGTGAGAAGACGAGTTTCCCAACCATTTGAGTGTTCGATTTCCTGGAATTAAGAAAGTGACTTAAATTAGTGATTTGAAATTGATTTTAAATTTTAAGTTTGATTGATTTTTTTTGTAAAATTTTATAACTCAATCGTATTTAGTTTACACCAAACACGGTGGTTCATAAAATTGACGAGTGGAGTTTGACTCTTTTGCTACACCACTTGACTTGGGACAAAATGTCAAAGTTTGAATTTGAAA
>NW_021563085.1:0-484 GCF_001605985.2 Dendrobium catenatum
AGAACTAGTAAACCATTAGAAATTTTACACATGGATCGTTTTGGACCAGTAGGAACTGTAAGTCTAGGAGGGAAGGTATACGGATTTGTTATAGTGGATGATTATTCACGATTCACTTGGGTTAGTTTTTTATTTCATAAGAGTGAATCATTTGAGGAATTTAGAAATTTTTTAACTTGGATTCAAAGGAAATTAGGGTGTGAAATAATTTCTATACAAAGTGGTCATTGAGGAGAATTTGAAAATGAAAGATTTGAAATTTTTTTTAAGGAAAAAGGAATTGATCACAATTTTTCTACACCTAGAACCCCTCAACAAAATGGGGTAGTCAAAAGGAAAAACAAAATATTAATAGAAGCCGCCCGACCAATGTTGGCAGAATACTCACTTCCTAGATATTTTTTGGCTGAGGCAGTTAGCACTGCATGTTATATTCTGAATAGGGTAAATGTGATATCGAATTTAAATAAAACACCCTATGAGT
>NW_021563086.1:0-210 GCF_001605985.2 Dendrobium catenatum
ACACAATTCGGGTTCGGGTTGACCCGACCCATTTTTTAAAATGGGTCAATTTTCTGAACTCGAACCTGACCCGGTTCAGGTTCGGGTCAAACCGACCCGACCCGCGAATACAATAATGCCTGCATCGGCTGGCGGCAGCATAAGCCGGCAAAAGGATCCGGTGACGCCGGACGCCGGACGCCGGCGAAAGCAGCTGGTGACGCCCGACAA
>NW_021563087.1:0-301 GCF_001605985.2 Dendrobium catenatum
ACCACACCTGCATTGTATTCTACCTTTCCTAAGAAGATACCCAAACTAGGTTGGGTTCCTAAATCTGATTTTGTTGAGTTTTGCAGGTGTGATCTCACCAAAGACCTCGTGGGAGCATAGGATAACTAGACACATAGAGGATCGCAGCTCAAAATTGCTTAAACTTACTGCTTCATAATTTCTTGAAATGATTTTTTTTTAATTATTTTTTGTGTTATTTTTGTCGTGTGCTTGCTTTGTATTTCTTTGTTTTTGTTTTGTTTTGTTTTTTTTTTTGTTTGGTTTCCTACATGATTATTTT
>NW_021563088.1:0-389 GCF_001605985.2 Dendrobium catenatum
CGATAAACAGAGACGAAGTTTGATCATCCCGGATATCGTCCTAGACGATGGCTTGTTTTTTTTGTCTCATCGTACTATATGATAGTGATCGTACCATACGATGAACAGAGATGACATCTGGTCATCCAGACCATCATCCTGTATGAATAGTATTTTATGGATCGTACCGTACGATAGTATATCGTACAACACGAATTATTTTTGAACTGTTCGTACACCTTCGTACCAGGACGATGTCTATTTATGAAGATTGTACTGTATGATGTTGCATCGTACGGTACGAACAATAACGGCTACTTTTGAAATCAGAGGTTTTTGGAGCCCGTTTTAGATGTCAATCAAGTCCTTTTTTAGTAAGCATCACAGAGGGGGTGAATGTGGTTAGAGAG
>NW_021563089.1:0-259 GCF_001605985.2 Dendrobium catenatum
TTCTACTTTCCTCCACAATTCTCTTCTTTTAACAATGCCTTTACTCCCATACACAATAGAGATACACCAAACACCCTTGTTAAAAACAACAAGATCTCCAATAATACCTTGAGAAAAAGATCCCAAGACATTAAACGTAGACACCTTGGAGTTCCTCAAGATAAGAATTCCACATGATAATCCATCAGTTGAAACATAATCAAAGTCCCAATCCAATCGGATAAACTTATCTACTCCCTTTCTGTCTATGGAAGAAAGC
>NW_021563090.1:0-2542 GCF_001605985.2 Dendrobium catenatum
CAATCAAAACATAGGGTTTGCAACAAAGAGATAGAAGAGAGAGAGAGAGAGAGCAAGGGCGAGAAAGAGAGGGAGAAGAGAGAGAGAGAGAGAGCAAAGAGAGAGGGGGAGAGAAGAGAAAGGGAGAGAGAGTTAGAGCTAGAGAGAGTGAGAGAAGAGAAAGGCGAAAGAGAGAGAAGAGATAGAAAGAGAGAGGGAAGAGAGGGGAGAGTAGAGAGGAGAAGAAGGATAGTGGAGAGAAGAGGGAGAGAGAGAGTGCTAGGTAGGAAGATAGAGAGAGAGAGATGAACTTTTGCTTTGCATTCACCCATAACCAATTACACCAAGACATATCAAGGAAAACTAAAAGTCATATGTATGGGAAACAACAACTTCTATCATCCTCAAGAATGACAAAAAAATTGAATGAAATCTGCATATATTTGATGGTGTCACCTAATGTCCAAACAAAAGTTATCGTCAATCGCTCTTTGAGCCGCAAAATTGACCTGCCTTGTTATAATCCCTATAAGTATGAACAATATAACCTTATGAAGATTCACTAGTCTAATAGCTGTCTCCTCTCTCCGGCCGAAGCTTCCCATAGCTCCCGTGCTTGAACTTTTGCATATGCTTTCACCACACTTGAGTTGTCCCCTTCTATAATGACCCCCATCGACCTCAAAACATCCAGTCAAAGGAGGAGCTTCTAGATATAGTGATGCACATCATCTTCACACCTGTGCTATCTACTCGCAATGAGTGATACTGTTGCTGCGCTCAATTGTTGGTTGTGGTGTTGCAACCGGCCTGCAACCACTAATTAGCTTAACTAATCCGAATGACAAATACCGATCCCATCAGCATTGGACCTAAGTAAAGCCCATCCAC
Source organism: Dendrobium catenatum (assembly GCF_001605985.2). Lineage (NCBI taxonomy): Eukaryota > Viridiplantae > Streptophyta > Magnoliopsida > Asparagales > Orchidaceae > Dendrobium > Dendrobium catenatum. The sequence continues at coordinate 871 of NW_021563090.1, forward strand.
ATTAATTTTCAACCAACCTGAAGGGGGGAAACCAAGAAGAAGTATATAATATTATATATATATTATATATATATATATATATATTATGTTTATATATTATAGAAGAGAGAGAGAGATAAGAGAGTGCATAAACGGAGAGAGAGAGAGAGAGAGAGAGGGGAGAGAGGAGGGAGGATAGAATAGATAGAGAGAGAGAGAGAGAGGCAAGAAGGAGAGAGAGAGAGAGGGGCTGAGCTTTTGCATATTGCATTAATAAGAGGCAAAAAATACAAGTTAGTATGGAATGAAAACCTATGCCTTCCAAAGCAAAAAATAAACCAAAAGGGAAGAACTAAATAAAGAGATGTAAGCGTCCATACATGAAGACAGTCAAAAAAGAAAAATAAAGGAAAGAGCAAGGTAGAGCCCCTTCGAATCAGCACTAAAGGGGACCCCAAAATCCACAATGCTCAAAGAGCTTAGGAGTGGTATCAAAGAACCACCCAAGGGAGGAATATCAAGAAGGACATTTTAAAAACAGCCCGAAGGCTGAATGGATCCGGCCCCTAGTAAAAGGGATGAAGCCCCACCTGCTTCATTAGGCATGCAAACATGGGAGCCCTCTTGTTTTCCAAAGGGGACAAAAGTCCCCGCCAATTTCATCATGTATGTTAGTTCCGCCGCTTCCTCGGCATAAGTAGCTATAGGCCAACAAATATAGCATTTGCTTTTCCAAAAAAGTTCTGTGGGCCCTTTAATTTTTTTCTTTTCAGCAAGGTTGACAATCACTGGAAGGAAGGGGTCTGTGGGATGATCTTTCGGCACCTGATGACGATCTTGGTAACCTTTGGGGAGTGGCTCTTGGGGTTGATAATTCTGTTTTGAGATCTCTTCAAAAATGGTGTGACCCCCACTACGGGGCAGTGGGGGAAGGCGGTGCCCTGAACACGTTTATCCCTGCACTTTGTTAACTTGGCTTTTTGAGTGGTTCGAGCTTTACTTTCTCTGCGTATGACAAGTTCATCAGGCACCAAAATAAGAGTCCTCTGGTTACTTCATAGGCTTGGGGACCCGTCAAAGGTAGGAGAGATGGGTCAATCTGGTGGCCGAGCAAGGAGTGCCCTCCGCATGGGCCGGGTTGAAGCAGGGCCGAGGTGCTTGTGCCGAAGGGGCAGCCGAACTAATGGTAGACATCTTCATAGAACAAATCCCATTGGAGTGGCCAATGAAATCACAATCAAAGCCCAGAAGAAGCCTCTACAATAAATCGATCCGGACATAAATACGAGCATAGGAAGATTTCCCCCACATGCTAGTGTGTGAATCCATCCATAATGGGTCTCCAAGCATATTATTAATTCGATTGATATTATCGGCATCCTAATAGATGAGTGGAAGTTGAGGTAGATGAATCCAAATAGGGGAGTGCATCCCATGGAGAGAGTTGGGGGAGGAGTTAGGGGACCACTTGTCCATTCTAACAGTGTTTCTGATGATGATCCAGGGCCCACTCATGAGCACGGCGTCCCTGGCCTCCAGGCTTGCGAACAGGTAGATAAAAGAATTGGGAGCAATGCTGATAACATCAAACTCCACAAATTGGTACCATCTTGAGTTCACTGAGTAGAAAGGTAAAAGCAATCCAGCGTCCTAGCACCTTGGCCACAAGCGCCCGGTCCAGCTTTGCAATGTT
>NW_021563091.1:0-238 GCF_001605985.2 Dendrobium catenatum
CTTAAGTGGGGGTAATTTGGGGATGTGAGGGACTTTTAGATTGTATGAAGGGGGCCATTAGGGTTTTATTGGGGGCATTATGAAAAGTGTATTCTCTTTCTAGTTTTCTTCTTCTAGTTTTCTTCTTGTTCTTTTCTAGGGCTTTCTTGTGGGAGATCTTGTCCTTCTCGAAGTGGACAAATTTATCTTGTTTTCTCTTGAATTTCTAATGCAAAGGTTCTTATTTTTCATCCCAACA
>NW_021563092.1:0-226 GCF_001605985.2 Dendrobium catenatum
ATCAGACAATCAAGGCAGTAATTAAGGATGATTGATATGATCACATCATCCTGGATGATATCAAGATTGGCCGGGATGATCTAGTCAAAAAACCTTAGTTACTCTTAGACGATCTGAATCGGACAACATGAATTCAGGGCGATGTTCTAGACGATTTTCCTCTGATTTGAACTGATCAGCCGGGACGATCAAGCTAATTTTCAATCGTCCAGTTTGCATTCAGGGC
>NW_021563093.1:0-269 GCF_001605985.2 Dendrobium catenatum
TTTTGTACTTTGGATGTCGTCTGTATGAATCCAACTTAGTACAGTACAAAAAAATTTCTAAGTCATGATTAGATTAACTCTATTCTGGAAGAACCTATATGAAAAATCATCCATTATGATTCCAGAATCATACAATACAATTAGTTTTTAAAATATAAGTTTTGACTCATTCCCCAGTGTGTGCGTGTGTGCTCGGTTACCCCATTACAATCACACTCTCTCAGACTAAAGAAAAATGGAAAAAGTCTTGAAGTCTTTAGCAAGTTGGA
>NW_021563094.1:0-429 GCF_001605985.2 Dendrobium catenatum
CACCTTCATTATAAGGACCACATAAATTATTCCAAGAAGCCCAACGAAGACCATTACTATTAATCATTCTTTAACATTAATAGTCCCATTCCCAATGATTTAATTTTGCCTAAAATTCTCAAGTTGTTCAAACCTTATATTAATGAAGTTAAGCTAAATATTGATGGTTCTATTATTATTGGTGGTGTCAATTGTGGTGCTATCTTTGGGATTCATGTTGGTGATTTTTTATTAGGTTTTGCTTCAAGAATTTAAGAAGGCAATGTTTTGTACGTTGAATTAAGTGCTCTTTATAAAGGGCTTTTGGTTTGCATTGATAAGAACTTTTTTAATATTTGGATTACATCTGACTTAAAATTATTTGTCTTTATTTTCAATGCCTGTAAATGCCACAACCCTAAGCTTTTTTATTTAGTTCCAAATATTTTA
>NW_021563095.1:0-242 GCF_001605985.2 Dendrobium catenatum
AACTCTAGATTTTGCTGAGCTTGAAGACGACGTCCTTTAAGGCTTTCAAGTTCTTCCAAACGGAGTTGTGCATTCTGTTGAGTTGTTATCTGGTTCTGAATTGCAATTCTGAGTGAAGGGATTTGAACTTCGAGAGGGAGTACGGCCTCGAATCCATACACTAGTGCAAACGGTGTTGATTGGGTCGGGGTTCAATAAGTGGTCTTGTAGGCCCACAAAGCTTCCACCAACCTCTCATCCCA
>NW_021563096.1:0-203 GCF_001605985.2 Dendrobium catenatum
ATATATTAAATGTGACATCCGTTAATCATAATTTTAAAAGAATATTTGGAGACCTGATTTGACACTGTCGCCTCATAGGAAATCCAAGAGCATAAGGTCAAAATCAGGACGATTAAGTTAACAAATGACAAAAATTTAGGAGGTAGAACCTCTCTTTTAATGTTTTAAAAATTGTTTCTTAGATGTTGGTCACACTCCCCCAA
>NW_021563097.1:0-1548 GCF_001605985.2 Dendrobium catenatum
AATCTTCTACTTGCATTGCATTTTAACCAGTCTGATTACGTGCGTAATTTTCATTCAAAGTTTAATTAATAAATCCTTTCTCTGCTACTACAAAAATTTTTCTCGCAATAAGCTTCCCATTTACTTTCCTAAATCGAAAACTTTGAGGTATCAAAGTTTGAAAATCATAAATGTCACCTACTAACATTAAGGAAATAAAGCATTTATCATCATTATCCAAGTAGTTATAAAAACTCACACACACAAGAAGCATTACCCACTTTAATTTTCACCATTAACACTAACAACCACGTAGAAGCAATAGCCAATTAATCATTATTTTCCACTTATTTGGTTTTCTTCACCAGCTTCTCAAATGGGTCGTCTTTCCTCTTTAAAGGAGAATGACAACTCTCAGTCATCCATTGCCAATGATTGTTACTCCATAATGACTGTGATGAATGGCTCATCAATGATCGAAATCCGACAGCTGCCATCGCCCTATGTTCACCTCTGTGAAACATCCATTATCAACTCCAACATCTCCAATTCCCACCAACACCTCTGCTAGGAGAGAGTCTCCATAAAGTTCAAGCATCAATATATTATGTAATATTCTCTAATTTCAATGAAGGACCCTCCTTTATAATCTTATATTATGACTAGTAAAATTATTTATGTATTTTAATGGGTAGTGATTAGGTCATAATAAAAATATTCACACTTAAGAGAAAATTCATAGGACACTCGTTCAAATTCATCTGGGAGTTCACCCTGAATAGAGGCCAGTCAAGGGAATCATTAGGTGAATCATTTGCCACTCGTCACCATATCTCTGTCATCAACTCCCATTACAAAACCACTCAACCTAGCCAAAGCTCCATTACAAGAATGCCCTAATCTAGGACACACTATTCGTCCCACCATTTGAATTCATTTGGGAGTTCACCCTGAATAGAGGCCAGTCAAGAACATCATTACATGAATCATTTGCCGCTCGCCGCCATCTTAAGTCATCAACTCCCATTGCAAAACCACTCATCCTAGCCAAAGCTTCGATCGTTACAAGAAGGCCCTCACCTAGGACGCACTATTCGTCCCACCAACACTTCAATCCACGACTTCCTCAAGACGCCCGCCTACCTTGGCAAGGTCATTGGCCATCATGAAGCTCATCCTCTACACTACTCACCCGTACCATCTCAGCAATGCATCACTCACGAGATGAATCCCCCAACTGAGCCTTTCCACTAATCAAGGGGCGACACATGCATAGAGTATTGTATAATGTTATAATTTCATCTCCATACAATTCGTCCGGTAGCTTCAAAACTCAATAAATCCTATAAATAAGAGATGATGAGTATGCTTCATTCTTCTTTTAGGCTATTTGGAAATTTTCTACATACCAGAGGTCTCTAGTCTTCTCTCACTCTTCTTTTATATTCTCCAATCTTGCTTGCAAGTTCATGAGCTCTTCAGGTAAATCTACTAATAAATCCCACAGGCAAATTTAAATTCAACAATTTCAATTAAAATAAATCATATATTTTTTCTCTTATATTCTGA
>NW_021563098.1:0-357 GCF_001605985.2 Dendrobium catenatum
TTAATATATTCATATTAGGCCTAAAATCAATAGAATTCACTAACAAAGGCATAAAACCCATGAAACCTGATCCTCTGTCGACCAATAGACAGAGTCGACAATGTTCAATCTAGAAAGTGGAAATGCCTCCAAACACCCCGATGATGGCCGTGTTGAATGCAAATCTCAACCGGAGGGGTTCCCAAATACTTTCAAGTGTCTCCCAAAAGTTCACTCAAAATCCAAATATCAAAAAAAAAATCTCAAATATCCCAAAAATATTTAAAATGAAATAAATACAAATATCAAAATACTTAAAGCAAAATTCATCTGCCATCCACAATAGTTTGCCGAGGTGGACAAAAATAAAAACTACTC
>NW_021563099.1:0-517 GCF_001605985.2 Dendrobium catenatum
AATGACGCAAGTAATTTTGAGTGGGATACTCTCAATATTCATGTCTTCAATCTTGTTCTTCTTTGGGCTCCTTTTCTTCGAGCTCCTTGGATTCTTTGAGGTAATCTACCCAAATGGATAAGAGGGCACTTCCCTTTTAAGGAGAAGGCCACTTTTTCCTCTTTGGGTATAAGAGAAGTGTGATCCAAATTTAGATTTCCAAATGGAAAAAGGAATACTTCCCAAAATTAACTTTCACAACAATTGATAATTACACAAATTACATTTATATCAAATCAAAAATCTAGACTCTCCTGCAAGGTTATCCTAAGCAGTTAATAAATAAGAAGTAGTTATTCCCAAGTAGTTATATACGTGCAGAAAAGAAAGTAAAACACACTGGCCACGCTCTTTTTATTTGGGGGGGCTTTAGCAGCTGAAGCACCTGTGCAAGCATTTATAACAATTAATATTTTTTATTAATTTAGCCCCCTTTTACTACCCTGCATGAGCGTGGCCACCTACAAAAAACTATGTG
>NW_021563100.1:0-238 GCF_001605985.2 Dendrobium catenatum
GCAATTCAAATCCTAAGACCCTGACTCTATACCTGATATACTCGGCATGACTTTTACCATTTCCTGAAATATTAAAAGAACAAAGTAAGCTTAACTAGCTAAGTAGACTCCTCATTTAGCCTTTTGAGTTATCAAACTCAATGTATATATGTTTAAAGCGAGTAATTGTAACATAATAGAAAGCGTACTTTTCCATCTTTTCGAATAGAATATATCTAATTCCATGCATTTCAAAAAT
>NW_021563101.1:0-287 GCF_001605985.2 Dendrobium catenatum
CATATACCTTTCTTAACAAAATTCAAATTTAGTACCTCAACTTTTCTAACCGGGTCATTTGAAGGCTTCCGTTTAATGTGATCAAACCATCTAAGGCGACTCTCTCTAATCTTATCTTCCACTGGAGCTACTCCAACCTTTTCACATATATGCTCATTTTGTATCCTATCTCTAAGGGTCAAGCCACTCATCCACCTATGCATCCTCATCCCTGTAACACTTAACATAGTATTATGCCTCTCTTTTAATAACCAACATTCGACACCATAAAGCATTGCAGGTCTCAC
>NW_021563102.1:0-341 GCF_001605985.2 Dendrobium catenatum
AAGATAATATCTATCACATATCAAAAGTTACAGAATGAAAAATTATTAAAATGTCAGACATCATGCATCATGCACATTTTTATCAAATTCAAGAAGTAGAAAATAGACAAATAGAAAATCATTCAAAATAGGCCTAGGGTTAAGGCTACTTATCATGATCGGAGTACTTTTCTCAATTGGAGCAATGGATGAAAACGCCCCAAAGCAAGCTTTCTCTCTCCCTCTTTCTCTCCTCTTCTCTTCTGCCCAATCACGAAAAATGGGGGTGGGGGAATGGCTCGATGAGGGTTTAAGTAAATGGTTTAGATATTTTATATATAGAAATAAATTTTCTAACCCAG
>NW_021563103.1:0-415 GCF_001605985.2 Dendrobium catenatum
AGTAATTTTAGATTGTCACTTTTTATTTTGATTAATCACTTAATCATAATTATAAAATTTTATTTGCTTGAGGACAAGAAAGAGCTTAAATTGTGGAGGATTTAATAAGTGTAAATAATCTTATATTTTATGTATTAATTTGTCAATAAAATTATATCATTTTAGTTGTGTTTATATAAAAAAATATAAAAAATGAGCAAATTTTTTAAGTATGGTGCAGTGCCACGGCGTCGGACACAATACTGTAGTGGCGTCATCATTAACACCGCCAGAGCGCCAAATAGGGACATGGTGATGCCCAATCTCTATTTGATAGCACCGCAACATCGGAGTTATCGTCGCAAATCCCATCCAACTATCCCAGCACCACAGCATCGAAGGAGTTAGCACCGCGAAGCCCAGTCTTTATCTACAT
>NW_021563104.1:0-360 GCF_001605985.2 Dendrobium catenatum
AGCATTTCAAGCAATTCAGTACCAGTAATGTATTTTAATGTTCGAAGCAACTGCAGCTCAATACTAATACTCTTTTTTTAATCAAGTACCAACAATATGATTTAATGCTCAAAGCAGTTCAATACTAATATTTTTTTTTTTAAATTCAATATCGATTATCTAATTTAATTTTTGTTGCATCCTGGATTTTTCGCAGCGGTAGAGAAATATTTATTTTAACGTCTTAGCATTGTACGAAGATCCAGCACACAAGCACATAAGTGAGAGGGTGTAGCATTCATAAGAGACACCAAAGTTTTTACGTGGAAAACCCCTGAAAAGATGGAAAAACCACGGGGCCCGGCCCAGTTTGAATGAATC
>NW_021563105.1:0-247 GCF_001605985.2 Dendrobium catenatum
CTATTTTAATCGAGAGTTTTCGTAGGAAATTTTATTTTCTACGATGTAATTAACTACGAGGGCTTGCGCTCGTAGGAGATTTAGAAACCCAGATCTAATGTTCAAAAATTAATTTTTCAAAAACCTTCAATTAATTATCTTTGGGAATTCAAACAAAAAATGGCGATCGTTATCGTCATATTAAAATAATCGATAATAGATAATATCATCTTTCTTTGGGAAGATATATTATTTTATTATCGTTATT
>NW_021563106.1:0-1462 GCF_001605985.2 Dendrobium catenatum
GAATAGTGCCCCTCCTCGCGTGCAGAAGCCTACGGGATTTCTTTCTCCCCCTCCGGCTTACTGACAGCTGAGGCTTCCGTTATTTGCGAGTTGGAATTTTTTCCTACTCGAATAGCGACCCTCCTCGCGTGCAGAAGCCTACGGGATTTCGAATACAATTTGAGTGGAAGTTTTCTAGCGATGGACGATCGAGTTGAAGCCTATTAGCAGTCAACGATCGAGCGTAGAGCCAAAGGAGAGAGTTTGAGGGTGCGTTGCAAGTAGCATTCGAGCGAGAAGCCGATGACGAGTAGTAGTCTGCCGACGAGCAGAAGTCCGACGACGGGAAGAAGTCCGACTTCAGGTAGAAGACCGATGAAAATTCGTCGACGAGCAGGAGTTTGACGACTAGTAGAAGTCCGCTGACGAGCAGAAGTCTTACGTCGGGTAAAAGTCCGCTGATTAGCAGAAGTCCGACGTCGGGAAGAAGTCCGCTGACGAGCAGAAGTCCGACGTCGGGAAGAAGTCCGACTTCGGGTAGAAGACCGACAAAAATTCGTCGACGAGCAGGAGTCTGACGACGAGTAGAAGTCCGCTGACGAGCAGAAGTCTGACGTCGGGTAAAAGTCCGCTGACTAGCAAAAGTCCGATGTCGGGAAGAAGTTCGCTGACGAGCAGAAGTCCGACGTCAGGAAGAAGTCCGACTTCGGGTAGAAGACTGGCGAAAATTCATCGACGAGCAGTAGTCTGACGACGAGTAGAAATCCGCTGACGAGCAGAAGTCTGACGTCGGGTAAAAGTCCGCTGACGAGCAGAAGTCCGACGTCGGGAAGAAGTCCGCTGACGAGCATAAGTCCGACGTCGGATAGAAGTCCGCTGACGAGCAGAAGTCCGACGTCGGGTAAAAGTCTGCTGACGAGCAAAAGTCCGACGTCGGGAAGAAGTCCGCTGACGAGCAGAAGTCCGACGTCGGGTAAAAGTCTGCTGACGAGCAGAAGTCCGACGTCGGGTAAAAGTCCGCTGACGAGCAGAAGTCCGACGTCGGGAAGAAGTCCGCTGACGAGCAGAAAAACAACGCCGGGTAGAAGTTCAACATCAGGTAGTAGACCGACGAAGATTCGTCGATGCGCAGATGTTCGAAGACGAGTAGAAGTCTGCTGACAACAGGAAGAAGTCCGACGCCGGGTAGAAGTTCAACGTCGGGTAGAAGACCGATGAAGATTCGTCGACGAGCAGAAGTCCGACGACGAGTAGAAGTCTGACAACAGGAAGAAGTCCGACGTCGGGTAGAAGTCCCCTCCGAGGTTGTATGTCAGAACATTTGTTCGATAACATTAATCTGTGTGGAAGGGGTCGAGAGAATCCACCAAGGATGTAAGACCTATCCGAGGTTGTATTTGGAGCCCTGCTCGACGACGTTAACATGTGTGGATGAGGTCGGGAGAATCTGTGAGACCTCGTTCCCTTACTGTTCCTCTCTGAT
>NW_021563107.1:0-436 GCF_001605985.2 Dendrobium catenatum
CAAAATAATCTCAACATTAATGACCGACATTGACTCGGCATGGAGGGCCAATGTTGTCTTGACACTGATGTTCGATGCTCATTACACAACATTAATACTCGACTCTTGATAGCATTATCATCTCCCCTCTCAATACTTAACACGTCATCTATGCCTGGCTCTCGACATCCTAATATTAATCATTTTAAGCACAAATCCTAATTAAATGACTTGTTATTTCTTAATTATTTTTAATATTCTTCTTATTCAATTTCTATACACTATTTTTAAGATAAACAAATGATAATACCGTATTCAACCCATGTTTGTATCCTATATTTTCAATAATTGATGTGTCATGTGCCTGTACCATGTTTATATCGTCGTGTCATTGTCTATGCATTATAGATCCTTAACATGTAAATTGTAATACTTCATCCATCTCTTTCATGAATTT
>NW_021563108.1:0-344 GCF_001605985.2 Dendrobium catenatum
TATATATATTACTATGTGGTGTTATTATCTCTTATTAGTTGTTATCTGATTGGCGGCATTAATTAGCACTTTTAGTTGTAAATACTTTATCCCTTTATTGTTAACATTATTCCAAAGAAAAGGGTAAAATCAAAAGCTGAGTTCTGTCAACCTGATGTCCCAACATAGCACATATCCTTCTTTACCATCACATGGACGTTTAACTGTAGCATTGATTTTTGACAATATTATACCCAGCCAACCCTCTCAAATTCTCTACAAATACAACACATGTAACTTACACCAGTTGGCAGCCCATCTATCCTTTTCAAGGCCCAAAAGCCCACATCCTTCTCTAATCATTT
>NW_021563109.1:0-413 GCF_001605985.2 Dendrobium catenatum
GTTAATTACATCCCAAGTTTGATTTGGGAAAATTTTTTATTAAACTAGTGATTTTCTTCATTTTGAAGTCATTTAAATGTTGGCTAAAGTTTGATTTTTGAAATCCATGAAAGTCTTGCTTAAAGGTTTGGCCTTTAGGAATTTCAAGGAGGGATTGATCAACTTAGAATTAGATTTTGGAATGAAGGCCAAGAGAGGTGAAGTGGGAGCACTTGATTCTGAGGGAAACTCAGATGTGCTCGGACTAACCTATGTTGGGCTTTACATTTTTAACAACCTAATTTTGGTTTAAGTTGATATTTTTATTAGAACATTGGGGCTTACATCCCAACAACGTTTGTTGGAGGAACTGTTAGAAGGATGAGGGCTTATAGGATGATTTGGAATCAACCCATGCCTCAGACCCTAAGACT
>NW_021563110.1:0-345 GCF_001605985.2 Dendrobium catenatum
ATAAACAATTAAATAACTATTTTAATAAATTTAATATTAAATATTGATATTAAATAAATTAATTTACATTTAATATATTTTATTTTATAATTAACAATAAATTCCTATAAAAACCATCTGCTAAGCAAACATCTAATCAAATATTTTATTAGAGGACTGAGGGTGGCAATCATGATGGAAGTTGAAGGAATATTGAGATGTTAGAGTTGTCTTTAATAAATCTTTGTTGGTTTATTTGGTCATTCTCTTTAGAGGGGTAAATTATTGCGTCCGGTCACCTGACATGCGGATATTCAATCCGGACACGCCACCTCACCCGGATGCACTGGGCCCGATATTTTAGAA
>NW_021563111.1:0-217 GCF_001605985.2 Dendrobium catenatum
ATTAATGTAATTTCCTTTAAATAAGATTTATGATTTAATCCTAAAGTGATATGAAAAAAAGAGGTATAATGAGTCTGAATGATATGATTCGCCTATGAATAGGAAGTGTTTGTGATTTCTTATATTAAAGTCACTTCACTTGTGACATGTGATATGAGACTGATTCCTAGCAGCAAGGCTTATATGATTGAGCCTGATTTCTAAACGATTGGCCTAC
>NW_021563112.1:0-235 GCF_001605985.2 Dendrobium catenatum
TTTCGCCACACTTGAATTAATCCAACAGCCAATAGGTGCACAGATGATTGATGGAAAACATCAAATTTTATTAAGTTATTAATAATTTTATACATGCCTAAAAATTGCAACAAAAAAAACCAAATAAAATGAAATTAAAATCATTTTACTCAGCTCATTTATTTGCATGATATTCCTGCTGAGTAAAAACACATGGATTTTTTTTAGTCCGGAAACAAAGAATTGATATTAGTTT
>NW_021563113.1:0-660 GCF_001605985.2 Dendrobium catenatum
CTAAAAAGCAAACTAAAAAAAAAGGAAACAAACAACATAAAGCACAGATTAAAAGAACGAGGGATCCTGATCATCTGATGGAGGTGGTGGATAAATTCGGACGACCGTTGAAAAAGCAGATCGTCCGGGCAGATTAGGTGTATCGTCCAGGACGAACAGTGGATCGGCCCGGCTAATTGTCCAATAATGAATCGTCCGGGGCCGATTTTAAAGATTCAAACGTGCTTACACTTGGATCGTCCAAGACGATCCAGTGTATCGGCCAGGACGATGCACATAAATTGCATCGTCCAGATGAAATATTCTATCGGCCAGGACTATCATCATGATTGCAACAGAGTTCGATCATATCGTCCAGGACGATATAGGATCGTCCAGGATTATGAATAATAGCAAGCACAGAAAAGGTCTGCAGATGGAATTTTGAAGGTATTTTGTCCTATCGTCTAGGACGATACAAGTATCGGCCAGGACGATGTGACTAGAAAATGAAACTAAGGAAAATATGGTGATGATCAAGGCCCTCAAAAATAAAACAAAAGAAAACAGTAAAAGGAAAGCAAAAAACACAAGGAAAATAAAAAAACGAATATTTTTGGATTTTAATTTTTCTAATTTTTTTTTTATTATTTTATGGAGGCATCATATAAGAATTTCTCA
>NW_021563114.1:0-224 GCF_001605985.2 Dendrobium catenatum
AGTTACATGTGTAAAAGAAAAGCAAAGAACGAAACTGTGGAAGAAAAAGAAACAGATGCTGGGACGAAAAAAACCCCAGCAGAAGAAGATGATCACCACACCCGGTGACAAAATTACACATGTCAAGAGAAAAAAGAGCTAAAAACCAAAATTCCAAGAGAAAGCCTATCACCAGCAAAACCTGCAATGACAAAGCCAAGCTCCAAAAAAGAAACCGAAATGAG
>NW_021563115.1:0-247 GCF_001605985.2 Dendrobium catenatum
ACCTCGGAAAGGTCTCACATCCATGGCGGATTCTCTCGACCTCTTCCACACAGGTTAATGTCGTCGAGCAGAGCTCCAGCATACAACCTCGGAAAGGTCTCACATCCTTGATGGATTCTCTCTACCTCTTCCACATAGGTTAAGGTCGTCAAGCAAAGGCTACGACATACAACCTCGTATAGGTCTTGCATCCTTGGTGGATTCACCCGAGCTCTTCCACACAAGTTAACGTCGTCGAGCAAAGGCT
>NW_021563116.1:0-2190 GCF_001605985.2 Dendrobium catenatum
GATTATGCAACCTTTAAACCTGAAACTATAACTAAGGGTATTTTTTAATCAGAAAAAGGACACCTGATCATGTAAACATCGTAAGAACAGTTTGGCATATCATATTTGGTCAACAACATCACATGAAATTCAAAACTGAAAAAATTCAGAGCAATTTTGCAAGCAAATCTGCCTTAAAGTTTTCTAGCACCAATGGGAAAAATAAACTACAAAGTAGGTGCCAATAACGTCTGATTAACCTCCACATATTAGCTAAAGGTTTGGGCTCAAGTTATCTAATCCTAGTATGTCAATGGATAGCACTGATTTTCCCTGTTCCACCCAGCAACATAAAAAGCCAAGAAAGAGTAACTAGATAGTGAGCAATGCATCAATTCTTGTGACTACAAATTTTATAATCAACTTCAGAGCCAGTTCATATAAGCTTTTTAATACGAAAAATGAGTTTTGGCCATTTGTAGAAGCATAAAAATGCCTCCAAAGTTGCGCCCTCACGTTTCGATCTGATGCCAAAATCTAAAACTAAACTACAATGCCATTACAACATATTTTTCGCCTCAAATGACATTACATACATTATCTACTTATGGTACCTTTTTAGCAATGTCAATATTAGGGTCCAACCAGTGCAACAAGCATCTTCTGTTGTAGGTTATTCAACAAATAGGTTGTTTACAAATTTGAGCCTTTGAGCTTTCAGAACCACCTTTTCCCTGGCCTCTCTAATATTGTTATTTGCAAAGAAAACAAATTATAGTAGATTTTTTTCCTGTCACATACAGCCAACAACTACTCTAAGCTCAGAATTTGTTGTTGCTTCCACAAATTTAAGCAAATTCTCATGCTGAAACAGATATTTATCCCTCACTCAAAGACAGTCTAGTCCAACTGTAGCAACCTCTACACAACATAGTGCCAGAATTTACCAAGAATCAGTTCCTTACACACCTGCTCTTGTGTCAAATACACGGCACGAAGCAAACTTATGGCTGAAATGTCGTTGATCAAAGCAGCTAAGCAGGTCAAAGTTACAAGTTGCAACAAAATGATAGACCTCAAATGTATCTATAAAGATTATCTCCTTCATGTAAGTTTTATTCCAAATAAGGAAGACAAAAATATATGAAAGTTTTTTTGTTTGTTTTTTTTAAATCCACGCAAGGCACAAACTTGCCAACCAAGAATCAAGTAATTATTTCATCTGCCAACACCAACAAACCAACAAATATAATAAATAACTATCATTGTTTAGCTTAGTTGGTGGGTGAGTGGGTTTCCCAACCCGTGCTCGATTTCCCTCGAACGGCATCTCCTCTTAAGTGGGGCCCAATCAAGTACGGGCCATGAGGTTTCTGGGGTGGGTGCTTCTTCTAGGTCAGCCGATGATTAGTCACGACGCCAAGCGCCTTTTCGGGGTGGAAGCAAGTGCAGCGGGTGATACCCCCATTCCTACAAAAAAAAAAAAAAAAATATAATAGATCGATAACAAGATCGTCAACTTTCTTAAGTAGATTTAAAGAAACGTTTACCACAAATTCAGAAATTTGTGAAAACGCAGCATCAACATATAAGGCAACATCATTTGTTTTTCATATAAAAGAATTGAGTGGGCATCCAAAGCAGGTACCCATGAATTAAGCTATAGCCTTTGGGTCTTAAGCTTCAATTATCGCTTCAAGTGAGATAACTCATTTAACGTAGCATAGACAACAACAGACGCTTACATAATAAATTCTATTAACTTTTGCGCGTGCATATAGCTCATTAATACCCTACATTATTTCTTTCACAACAGCAGGAAACCATTAGCATGCTCGGGATTCATAAAACCTCTCTATCTCTATAAAGCACGACTTTTGAAAGTGCGGAATTCAAGGCACCCTAGGATTAAATGCTTTGCTCCCATTGTTCACACAATCTCAATCTTTGCTTCTCAAGCACGAAATCTATATACTATTACGAATACATATAAAAAAAAAGGTTTTTTCATCGTTGCCCTTCCTTTCCATGGCATTTGAGAAGCGATGAAAAAAAAAATGACAGCAAGCTGAAACGTTAATCGATCAATTTTTCAGAGATATAGAGTCCCGATGTTACCGTTCCGATTGTGACCGTTGGTTTGAGATCGACAGTCTCTGCTTCCCATTTGAGCGAAAAACGGAGAAGGCGAGATGATTTTAATGAGAGCGA
>NW_021563117.1:0-216 GCF_001605985.2 Dendrobium catenatum
TATATCCAATATCAAGCAGTTACAATAAATCTCAAGCGGTTAATATTTGAAATGTAAAATGCTCAATTACTCACAACACAGAGTGCAGAAAAGTAGTAAACAATCAATCAATTCTAAGCTAGCAACTAGCATACAGTGAAAGCTCGAAACCCTGGCACACAGTAAAAACATAAACACCAGCCTAGCCTAAAACTAGATTTGGTTATCCTAGCAAGC
>NW_021563118.1:0-217 GCF_001605985.2 Dendrobium catenatum
TATCCACGTGTAACGAGAAAAATCGTCAATGAATGTTTCATAGTATCTAAAACCTTGGTTAGACGTGACTGGAGAAGGCCCCCAGACGTCCGAATGTAACAAAGCAAGAGGGGTTTTCATTCGATTACAAGATTTAGAGAAAGGCATTTTATGGCCTTTACACGAACTGCAAGCTACACGTTGAAAAGAAGAAATGGAAATATGCAATTGCGGGTAT
>NW_021563119.1:0-234 GCF_001605985.2 Dendrobium catenatum
TGGATATCCAAAATCCTTCTTGTGATGAATAAAAATTTAAATGAAGTTTGATGAAGAATATTTGGAACAAAACCCTCCTATCCATTTGAGAAGTGCTTGCTAGGGTTTAGAGAGAGAAAAAATTAAAAGGATAATGATAGGAAACCAAGGAACTTTAGCCACTCCAAAAAAACTTTGCATTTACCTCTCAATTATGTATACATAAAAAATGAAAGTTTCTCAAGGAAGAAAAAC
>NW_021563120.1:0-9088 GCF_001605985.2 Dendrobium catenatum
GCTCGTCCAGCTGCCGAGCCAGTTTGGTATGTTCCCTCCACAGGGCCTCCACGCTCCGATCTGCGTCCGACGTGTTGCGAGGGTTTCTGTCTATCATTGCCTCGCCAGGAAGATCTGCTCTGATACCAACTTGATGTGCTAATTGCACCAAGGGATCCGGAAACCTGCATGAAAATAATGAAACAGGACAAGCAAGAACAAGGAATAGAATTCCTCTATAAAATTGAGATATATTTCTTCTGTGTATTTCTATACCGCTTCCCCTATATGTATGAGGTCTTCTTACCTCTTTTCTAATTAACTACCAGCAAGCAAAAAGTGGGAATAAAGTCCCAGGTACTAAAGTAGCAAAAGGACAAAAACGGTTAGTAGATAATGGAACTAAAATATAAGAGGTGTGATTCCCTTAAGCTTTCAAGTCAATTTTGAAATTATGTGTAGTTCGTCTGTACGAATCGTTTGGATGATTAGAACGAGCTTAGAACATAGCCAATCGTCCTAGGACGAAAATCAATTATCGTCCATACGATTTGCGTACATAGGAGATCGTCCTAGGACAAAAAATAATTATCGTCTGTACGAATTCTGTTTAAACACGAACAGAGCAGATCGTCCTGGGACGAACGAAAAATATCGTCCGTACGATCGAAAATATCTCTTCTCTATATAATGGACTGTTTGACATGTTTTGAAGAAAGAGAAGGGGAGAGAAAGAGAAGGAGAAAGAGGAAGAAACCTGTGTCACGACTCGACCCAGTTAACTCGCAAGTGCGAGGCAAAAATGAAAGTCGGACTGAAGGAATTAATAAAAACTTCACATTTCTCTATTTAAATGTCTCCAAACATACACAAAACATTCTCAATTCTTGATGATGTGGACCTCCGAAGGAGCACCGCTCGCGGGGGTTCGAATGCAGAGAGCCACGTAAAGACTTACCAAGTATAATTTTTCATTTCATTCATAAACCAAAGTTAACATATACATGGAGATTCAATTACAAAAGGAAGTGTTCAAAATAGAACTAACTATCAAGATTATCCTATACAACCATGTATACAAACATCAAAAACTCAAAAGAAACTCCGCGCCGTCGTCTCCCTACGACGGTACGTGAGGGGAGGTCTATCCGCCATACTATCCTTTCCCAGATTCCTCCTGAAAATATCCTACTCAAATAAATTTAGGCTCAAAGGAAGAAAACTACAATATGCATTCAAACCTCAATAAAAGAACAATCAACATAATACAATATTGTTTAGGGTGATTCATGTCTTTACTACAACTTTTAAGTTCTTAATCAATTCATAAACTTTCCATTCTTCCTTATAAAACATTTATGTCTCAAACAATAGCCTCAAATGCATATAGCATAAATATGCATTATTCATAATATTTTAATATATATATTTATAACACCCATCTGGAAGTATCACTTGTACTGATCAGGTACATAAAATTAGTCATTCATTTACAATTTGGTTCAAAAGAACCTCCTTTACCATTTGGCTCATAAGAGCCTCCTTTACCATTGCTCAAAAGAGCTCCTTTACCATTTGATACTTCCGCGTCAACATGCACATACACTTAATACTTACATATTCATAAGAGATGCTTATGTAAACTATTCATAAACTATTCAAGTATATGTTTTCATAGGGATATGCATGCTTGCTATGCTCATATGTTTATTTGCATGTAAAAAGAAAACATATGTAGTACAAGTAAAGAAAGAAGCATAAGACTCATTCATAAATTCTAATATTGCATAGAATAGACTTTACATTTATATCAAATATCCATGAACTTATATAAGGGAACATGAGTCATAAGGATATCACAACGAGTATAAAAGAAAAATGTCATTTCTATGTATTTGCATGAAATAAAAATTTTTTAAATTTAAAGGAAAGTCCATTTCACCTACCTCAACTTGTGCACCACTTCCGGTAGTCCAATCAAACCCTATGATGCAACGACACGCCTCTGGGTATGCAGTGTCGGACACGTGTCAAACACAGACACGCGTCGGACACGGCAAGGACACGTGTCCGACACGACATTGGAGTGTCGCAATTTAAAAAATTAAAATTAAAATCGGACACGCGTGTCGGACATGCGTGTCCGGTTATTAAATGATAAAATCGTTCGTTCTATTTAACCTTTTCCGCGAACTAGAAGCCCTATTTTTCCGATCCACAAAAGAAATCTTCTAGTGCGGACCGGAAGAGCTCGCAATCGAAGCCAAACAGAGCCCGCTGCCTTCGTCTCCCGTTCCTTCGTCATCTCTGCTCGAGCCGAGGCCAAGCAGAGCTCGTCTTTCCTATTCCTTCATTCTTGCATGATTTCTGCGGTCATCCGAGGCAAAGTTCGCAATCAAGGCCAAACAGAGCACCTTCTGCGCCAAGAAAGCCAAGATCTGTAAGTGGACTTCGCCATTTCTTCTCTTCATTTTTGAAAAGCCTAATGTACATGCTCGGTACCGCTCAGTACATGCTCAGTACCGCTAGGTACATGCTCGGTACCACTCAGTACATGCTCGGTACCGCTAGGTACATGCTCGGTACCACTCAGTACATGCTCGATACTGCTCAATATATGCTCGGTACTGCTCACGTACATGCTCGGTACCATTCAGTACATGTTCAGTACTGCTCAATATATGCTCAGTACTGCTAAGTACTTGCTCGGTGCCGCTCAATACATGCTCGGTACCGCTTAGTACATGCTCGATACTGCTCAATATATGCTCGGTACCGCTCAGTACATGCTCGGTACTGCTCAATATATGTTCGGTACTGCTTAGTACATGCTCGGTACCATTCAGTACATGCTCGGTACAGCTCAATATATGCTTGGTACTACTAAGTACTTGCTCGATACCGCTCAGTACATACTCGGTACCGCTCAGTACATACTCAGTATCGCTCAGTACATGCTCAGTACTGCTAAATATATGCTCGGTACCGCTTAGTACATGCTCGGTACTGCTAGGTACATACTCGGTACCACTCGGTATCTTCTCATACAAACAACAAACGAACTTTAAAAACAAGCAAAACTTCAAAATTATTCTAACAATAAAATTTTGTTCTGGGGGCAGCGCCCCCGGAAACCCCGCAGGGGCGCTACCCCTTGACCTCGCGACCTGACCGGGCAGGTCGAACCCTGCTAGGGGGCAGCGCCCCCTTGGATCCCCGGCAGACCGGTATATTGTTGTATTCATGTTGTGTTATTATTAGGATATTTTGATTTCACTTCATATCAATTTAATTTAATATATTCATATGTATGATTGGTTTGTTAGCAAAATGAGCTCTGCTGCTGGCGGGAGTGGATTAGGTGAAGGTTCAAAAGAGTCATCTGTAGAAACTGATAAGCCGTTATGGATTCATGTTACAAAGTTAGGAAAAATATTTGAATGAGGGAATGTGTCATTCAAATGCAATTATTGTGGTAGCACCTACAAAGAATCTTATTCTAGGGTGAAGGCACATCTACTTAAAATTTCTGGACATGGAATAAAAATGTGTCATAAGATTACTATATCGCAGTTGATTGAAATGAATAGACTAGTTGATAAAGCTGAATCTAGGATCCAAAGGACACTCCCTAAAGAGATACATTTGTCATCTACTCATGGCCCATCCCACACTTCTTCCTCATCTGTGAGAGTTGATCAAGCTTTATCATTTAGAAGTGAAGGGTATGAAATAAAGAAAAGAAAGGGAGTAGCCAGTATTCCTCTAGAGAAGGCTTTTAATTTGCAGCAACGAGAGAAATTATATGGTGAAATAGCAAGGATGTTTTTTTCAGCAAGACTTCATTTCAACCTTGCAAGGAATCATCATTATAAAAATGCATTCATTTTTGCTTGTAACAACAACCTCGCAGGATATATTCCATCTGGCTACAATGCATTAAGATCGAAATTATTGGAAAGAGAAAGAACACATATTGAGACATTGCTTGAACCAACAAAAGAAGTGTGGAAAGAAAAATGTGATAGTTTGGTGTGTGATGGTTGGACGGATCCTCAAAGAAGACCACTTATTAATTGTATGGACGTTACAGATAATTACCCAATGTTCATTAAAGCAGTGAATTGTGAAGGAGAATACAAGGATAAATATTTTATTGCCAATTTGATTAAAAAGGTGATAGTCATGATTGGGCCTTCAAATATTATGCAGGTTATTACAGATAAAGCACCGGTGTGTAGAGCTGCAGGATTATTGGTGGAGCAAATCCCCATATATTTTGGACACCCTGTGTTGTGCGCACTTTAAATCTTGCTTTAAAAAATATTTATGCAGCAAAGAATACAGAGACTAATGAAATCATCTATGCTGAATGTCATTGGATAACAATGGTTGCAGATGATGCTGTTCTGATCAGAAATTTTATTATGAACCATTCGATGAGACTTTCAATGTTTAATGTTTTCTCCCACTTGAAAATGTTAGCTGTTGCTGAAACTCGTTTTGCCTCTGTAATAATCATGTTGAGAAGATTCAAACAAATAAAAAATGCTCTTCAATCTATGGTGATTAGTGGAAGTGGTCTTGCTATCGAGAAGATGATGTTGGAAAGGCAAGATATGTTAAAGAAAATGTCTTAGATGATTTGTGGTGAGATAATGTAGACTACATTTTGATTTTCACTGATCCAATTTATGATATGTTGAGAGAGGCTAACACAGATAAATCATGCCTACATTTGATTTATGAGATGTGGGACTCTGTGTTAGCAAAAATGAAAGAAATTATATACCGACATGAAAGAAAGTCACATGATGAAGACTCAAGTTTTCGGAGCATTGTCTATACCATTCTTGAAGATAGATGGAGCAAAAGCAACACACCTTTGCATTGTTTGGCTCATTCATTAAATCCAAGGTATATTATATTCATCTTTTAAATTAACTTACATTTATTGGTAACTGAACAGATAATTTTATATGTTTTGTATTATTTGAAGGTATTCAAGTAAAGAATAACTTCAAGAAGACCCTCAACGTCTCTCACCAAAAAAAGATTTAAAAGTTTCAAATATGAGAAAGATATGCCTGAAAAGATATTTCCCAAATGACGAGGTGAGAAGAAAAAATAATATAGAACTTGCAAAGTTCTTTGGATATTTAGAAGATTTTGGTGATCAAGAATCTTTGGTTGATAGATGGAAGATGGATCAAAAAAAGTGGTGGTTGATTCATGGAGCTTCAGCACCGCTTTTTCAAACAATAGCAATAAAACTTCTTGGTCAAGTATCATCATCTTCCTGTTGTGAGAGACATTGGAGCACATACTCATTTATTCAATCAATGAAGATGAATAAAATAACTCCACAACGTGCTGAAGATTTAATTTATGTGCATACAAATCTTCGTCTTCTATCAAGAAAAACCCCATTTTATATGACAGGTGATAACAAGATGTGGGATGTTGCTGGAGATAAGTTTGAGTGCCTTTGATGATATGGGATTATTGGAGGTTGCAAATCTTTCTCTAGATGAACCAGAGTTGGAAGCAATGGATATTAAATGATGATGATATTGAAGGCCAAAGACCAACATCTGAATCTATTTCTATCATTCCCTCTATTGAGTAGTTGGACCTTCATGTTGTACTAAATGATTTTTTGCTTATATTTTTGTGGTTGTATTAGACATTTTGTACTAAACATCTTTATGTTAAAAGCTAAACAAGTTATCATAAAATTGATTTATTATTGCTTGTCATTTTTACTATAATGTCACCTTAATTTCTATATATTATATTAAAAAATTATTATGCCGTGTCCACGCCGCACCCGTGTCCTATATTTTTAAAAATTATCATGTCCCGTGTTCGTGTCGTGTCGTCTCCGTGTCGCCGTGCCGTGTCGGTGCATCCTAGAATTCAAACCTTTCCTTTCACATGTTTAATATCTAAAAGAGACATACAAAATGCATAAGTAAACTAGTCCCTACACAACTTCCTAAATCCTTAATCTAAGGTAATAAAGAGTTCAACCTAATGTCATGTTTAAGTTTTCAATTCAAACCTTTCCCTCCATTTCATGATATATCTCATTCCCATTCTCTCTCAATTAGGGTTTAGTCAAAATTCTTAGGTTTTAAGCATGCAACATCTCTCTCTACACTCAAAACATAAATAAAATATATTCAATTTTTGGAATATATTAAATCAAAAATTAGAAAATCTTGTATTTCAAGTAAAAGCCATAAATTAATCTCTAAAATCCTTCCTAAAATCAATTAGAACCATAAGGATAAAAAATTTTACGATTAGGGAAAAATCCTAAATTTTAAAACTCAAAAACTTTCCACAACCTTACATTATTTTTCAAATAAAAACTTCCTTATGTCATTTGGAACTATTCTTAAGAAGGCATCTCCAAAGAAAATCCATTTTGAGTGAAACCCTAATTTCTAAAATTCACCTTTTTCAAGAAAACAACTCACATTAAAGTTTAAAAACATCCCTTTATCCTTCCCTAAACTTATCTCAAAGAAATATTAAGTTTTCTCAAAACCCTAATTTCCTTCCCTTAGTGAAAACTCAAGGAAAAAGAAATGAAATACTTACGAACAACTTACCTTAGCCTTCCTCACAAGTTCCCTTCAATCTCCCTCGCAAATCGCCGCCGGAAACCGCTGCCCGAAGCTCCCGTCGCCGCTCCTACCCGCGCCTTCTTCTCCTTTGTCTGCTCGGTTCGGGATACACGAAGGAATGGGGACCAAAATATTTTAGTCCCCTAATAAGAGTGGGATTCTCTCATTATGATGCATAAAGACCTCAAGGCCCTCATTTAAATTCATATCTATTCAAATGATACCAAGGGCAACGTCGTCATTAAGAGTTTTCCGGAAATTTTAACTCCCAAAATACTTAAAATTCGATATAGGTTTTATACATCATTTCGCTCAGAATTTTGCGCTCTATTTTATAAAATTTATTGCGTCGAATTCCGACGACTTTCAAAAATTCACTTAAAACTCATCATATCGCATCGAAAAGCGTGCGAAGTCCAAAATGACATTTTGCGGGTTTTACAACCTGGTTTTGGGCGACTTCGGTTCGTTTTCATCCGTCGACGCAGTTGAGAAAGTTGATCGACTCCAGGTAATGCACATTATGAATGTCTCAATTTTCAAAAATGTGAGTTTTGACGAATATTCCGATTAAAGTTGTGTTCATTAGCGAAAAAACGGGAATAACTTAGCACCTGTAAAACTTTTACTGCGTAACTTTTGGTATGTTGTAGAGATTATGAATTTGCACGTTTTGAATATTTTCTAGAAATTTTTCATCGGATCTTTTGAAATCTGCGGGGTTTTTATCGAATAAAAAATTATCATAATATTAAAAAATGGTGTTTTGGTACAATAAAAGTTTTGAAACGTTGTTTTACACGATATCTGATAATTTGGTAATTTTCTGAAACTGTTCATTTTTTATTCGTTGGATTTTCCGTTGTTTGCCATTATACAATTTGGTGACATTTTTTTGATACATGTATGATTTCTCTGAAATTATTATGATGTGATGTTTTATGTGCACATGTGATTAAAAGATATCTGTTGGGAGTTATAAAGGGCTAGAATCCTTTGAGATTCTGTCTGAGTCTTGGAAAACGAAATAAGATCTGAATAACTTTATATATCTGAAATGTTCTGGTGCTTTAAGCACAAAGGGAGGCATAAGGGGCCAGAATACTTTGAGATTCTGTCTGTGTTAGAGAAGGGAGACATAAGGGGTCAGAATCCCTTGAGATTGTGTGGGTCCGGGAAATGTGATCTGAAAATGTGATTTGAACGATTATGTGATACAAATTTTATTCAGTTCGTTAGTATCTGTTATTTGATTTATGTATGAATATCTAAATTATGTCTGATTGTCTGATTCTACACGATTATCTGAATTCTGTGTTTATTTGGATTTCTGATGAACATCTGAATTTTGCACGGTTATCTGAATTAGTGAATGAATTGCTATGTATCTCTGTTTTGTGATTTTCAGTTCAGTAATTAATTGATTCGAAGTAAACTGTTTTAAATCTTTTGTATAGCATTTTGAAATGAGTGTCTGAGAATTTAGATCGGCTAGTGTGATCTTGCTGAGCTGTTAGCTCACTGTGGTTTTATTCGTGGTTTTCAGGATCTAGGAAAGGAAAGGAAGTTGTAGACTAACCGAACAGAATCTGATCTGAAGTTATAGGTATTTTGTCATTTTGATTTTTGTACAGTCATGACTAATTTATTTTTCTGTTCTGTACCTTCTGTCTGTAGCCATGTACTGTAATATATATGATTATTTTGATGAATGAAAAAAAAATACTTTGTGGATGATATTTTTTGTATTTGAAAGTTTTTGTGGCTCTGTAGTTATGTATTTCAATGCATATTGGAAGAAAGTCTAAAAAGCAATTCCAAAACTAGATTTTGGGGTTCGCCGTCGCACTCAACACGATAGGATCCATCCTTGTCGGGTTGGGTTGTGACAAGAGTAGTCGTGTACTAATATGAGCTGCAGTATAGGTAATTATATGAGCTCGAATACTAAAGGTGCACTGCATCACGCATGAGTCACTCTTCTTTGTTAAATTTGATGTCTTGAATGCAACGATGTAGTTCGTTTCACAATCAAAAGAAGTTTGGTTAATATCGTAATTGATCGAGGAGCTTTAATATTCGTTTTGTGTGACATATTTGCCAACGATCGTCCTTTTCCTTGTTTCTCACATTGGAATGTATATGGATGTTAATATGAAGCGAGTTTCCCTATCTACATAGTAGAGCCATAAGTTCCACTGGTGAAGTCTGATTTGTTGTTCTCCAAGACCAAAGTCAAGAAACTCTCGACAAACTATTGCAATGCTAATTAAAACAGAATTTTCCAGCCGAGTGATCTTGTAAACTAAATACCAAGATCGATACTCGCAATGATATTTTATCTTACAAATGTGACTACAAATAGTAACCACATACCTGATCATGCGCATGTAAGCTAGCAAAGTTGACAAGGTAAAAATTAAGCAAAAATGAAAGCGCTCAAAATCCCAATGATGACTTTATTGATTGAAATT
>NW_021563121.1:0-1450 GCF_001605985.2 Dendrobium catenatum
ACTTGGTCAACCATGGCTCTAAATGGGCCTTAATCACCCAATTAAGTGGATTTAAGAGCCTATTTAATGCCCAATCAATGCCCCTGCATTTTGAATTCGATTCTTTGGCCAAAACCGACCTATTTCCCTCCAAATTACCTCAGGAATTAATCCCAGTCGTTGGTATTAGGTATAGGAGCCTTAAATAGCAAAAATTAGGAGAAAAAGAGGACCTTTTTCTCAATCTTTCTCTCGGGAGACGACCTCAGGACTTGAGATCTTCTGTGAGAGTTCCTACATCCTTCCACTACCTTTCCCGACCAAACTCGGCGGCCAGAAGCTCGCCGGCGGCGGAATCCCGACGACTCGAAGGCTTGGACGGTCAAGGCTTCGATCCTACCAATCCAGCCCTCGAGGACAGTAAAATCTCGCGCAATCCCTTAGAATAGCTTAAACACTTAGATTAAAATAGATCTTTGTAGAGTTAATAAATTTTCAAAATAATAGTCCCCCATAATTTCTGTTCATGCCTAGATTCTAGGTTTAAAATTTCATCAAATTCCATCGAGTATCGAGGGAGAACGAGGCGAATCTTGTTTTAGGGTTTCGGTCGGGTTCGGGTATACGCAGGACGGATTCAGGCCGTCGGATCCGCGATCGACGGGTTAGATCTCGTCGCACGGCCCTTTGCGTCCATCCCGTGGTCTGATCTGCCGTCGGATTGAGACGTCCAGCTTGATCTGGGCCGTCCATCTCATATGGCGGAAGATAGGACGACCCACGCTTCTGTCCGACGTGTTTAAGTGACGTCCCGTCACTTGACCGCCGCCGCAATCATCAGACAATGATTGGCGGCGGCGCCAATCATTGTCCGAACAGCGCTAGCCAACCGGAGCCGGCCAAGTGTCCCGCCGCCGAATTTAATATTAAAAAATTAGTTTAAATTATATACCTTATATTATTTAATAATATTGTTTTAAGCTATTTTAATCTAATAAAAAATAGTTTTAGGCATGAATATTCAATTATTATAAAAATTACTTTTTTATATCTATAATAAATCTAGGTGATAATTTAATAATATGTTATAAACTCAAGGTACAAAAATAGTGTCAAAAAGGTTGAATAAATTAATAACATATATTATCAATACCTATAATTAATAGCATATCAATATAATTAATATTTAATAATGTATTAATAATAATTTAAAATAAGTTAATAAAAATTATTTATTTTACAGATACTGACTTTTACTGCTTTTAAGTAATATATTTAAAATTACATAGTTTTCAACTTTTCATCGAAATAAAAAACTTTTTTATCAATTGTAATCGAGGACGACGTATACAAATCTTGCCAACGAGGTATTATACCGTCAATAATCGCGTAGACGAAATAAAATTATACGATCATTTTTATTGATTCTTTTAAAAATTTCTTGGCCATTAAAATTAACTTAAAATTATAT
>NW_021563122.1:0-246 GCF_001605985.2 Dendrobium catenatum
CCCAGAACTATTCTCAGGCCGATATTTTCTACAGTGCAAATCGGCCTGGACGATGTCGAAATCGGCCTGGACGATATGTACAGAAAATTACCTGGAGCAAAACTGGACACATTCTGGAGCAGATTTACAACTGATCGTCCCAGGACGATCCAGATCGTCCTGGACGATCCTGGAGTAGATTTTTGATATTACAATCTCCCCAACTTCAAAAAAATGTCATCCTCGACATTATCCAATCCAAACTCA
>NW_021563123.1:0-287 GCF_001605985.2 Dendrobium catenatum
CACCCTTACAAGCCAATAAATACATTAATAAAAATTACAAATTTAACATATTCTGCTAAAGCTTGAGCCTTATAAGGTACACTATAATCTTGAAGTGTTAGTAAACATAGAAAAACAATATATTATAAATACAGGTAGACAACAGACAGTGAGCCATAATATTTATTATCATAAAAAATATAAACTCATAAGCTCGAGTTGTAATAATCTTCCCTTTTTTGATGATGACAAATATTACTAGTTGAATTTATAAAATTAAAAATATTTCTTCTAATCTCCCCCTCACT
>NW_021563124.1:0-231 GCF_001605985.2 Dendrobium catenatum
AAATTAATAACTAGCCTTAATTTTTATTAATTAGCTAAGCTCGATCCAATCTTGTTGATTTCCAAATAATTAATAAATTATCCTAAACCTCTAACATTGATGCCCAGTTTATATCAAATTATAATTCCATAATCATTACAAGGTTCTATACATAACTCTAATTAATATGAAAATAATATTTTATCCCTTCCAAAAAAAATTTATCATCAAACCAAAAAATAATAAACACAA
>NW_021563125.1:0-950 GCF_001605985.2 Dendrobium catenatum
CCTTTATCATATATATATATAAAGGATTACAATAGTCTTATTCAAAATTTGATAATTATGAAATTAATGATATTAATTTTGGTTTAAATTATATATGACATAAATTTTATTTAATTAAACATATTTCACATTAATTTTATGGTCTCAATTTCTTACATTGATAGACCCATCAACTTAAATACAAAACATAGCTATTTAATTCATGTATATAGTGAAGACAATATAAAGGCAAGCAAGTAGCCATGGCATATTATATTACCTTATTATAAATAATTATTGATATATAGTATGTATTAATCAAACTAATCTATGTATTTATCTATAATCAAGCATTAGATAGAGCTTCAACAACCATCTTCAAATCATCAATAGAAACAGCTCCATCTCTATCTCCATCCATGGACGCTATAATATCCATGCAGTCATCCATACTGACAGCACTCCCCATGCAGCTCAACACCTCGAAAAGCTCCTCCCCCCTCACCTCCTCCTCTCCGGCTCCGGCGATGGCCGGAAAAACAGCTTGCAGTAGCTCCGCCAGCTCTCCCAGTTCAAATTCTCCGGCCATCAAGGCGAGGAACTCCTCGGCGCTTAACAGGCCATCGCCGTTAGTGTCACCTTGCTTCATCATCTCCGCAGCCTCCTTGTCGCCGGCTGCGGCGCCGGCGGAGCACAAGCCGAGGGATTCGATGATGGCTTTGAGCTCGTTTATGGTGATGAGGCCATCGGAGTTGGAGTCGAAGGATTTGAAGGCGGTTAACATGCTGTGAATGGAAGTGAGGGCGTCGAGTTCTGAGGAGGATATGTTAGCCGTTGGGGGAGCCATTGGAGAGTTTGAGACCTTTGGTAAATTTTGGCTTGGCTTCACTCATCCTTTTATAGGCAAACTTTATATATATATATATCAATTAAAATTTATATTATATTTATCTCAAAAAATTTTATTATTA
>NW_021563126.1:0-1523 GCF_001605985.2 Dendrobium catenatum
AAATTTTCTAACTAGAGTCCAGCTTAAAGAACTCAAAGAGTCATGAAAATTAGGTGATTTCTCCATTATAAAGTGAAATAACTCCAAAAACTGAGAAGGTGACAGCCCTGTAAGCTTTGGGGGAGCACAACATTCCCAATGACAAATCTTTTGTGTCACAGAAAATTGCAAAATCAAAGGACCATCCTGTAGCAAGGCTCATTTCAGTTCTACTTATCTATTTGCTCGTAATGCTCCCTATGCTAATTCTGGGCAGGAAACCGGTTTTTCCATACAATCTTCTTGATAAGTGCGAAAAGTGCTTGGGTCTATCTTCCATAGGCTCGATTTCCTTACTTCCAAGATGACATACGATGTAGTTGTAAAAGGATTTTTGTAGTGGTGGTGATAGAAATAACTGGAACTGATGTTTGGAATGTAAGTTTGAAAATTTAGTGCGGTGAGAATGATATAGGATGGATGAGAAAATAAAACTAGTGTAATTATGGCTGTAAAAGAGTTGAACTGAATATTTGTTACATAATTATAGAGACAAATCACATAATCATGGATTTGCTTGGCTGAGAGGAAATATTTTGTGTTGAGCTTAAATAGACTTGTAAGTCAAAAAACATACTACAGAACCACGTTAAAATTCGTCATTGCATTTCTAGATAATCTAATGTTCACAAGCAGGATTATATAATGCGAGACGTACTTCCTTCAAATATATATATAAATTGTTTGCTAGCAACTTTAGAGTTGCTATATGAATAAGATTGGCATTCTTAAGCATGAACTTCATTTGGTGAAAGATAATTGGATCTATATAATATGGTGACTCTTTGTTTATGATAATATAATGGCATTGAAGCTTAAGAAGAAGATAATGAAGAGATATATTAGAGTTTTTTGTTGTTGTATGTTCAAGGGAAAAAAGTGATAGAGAGAATGTTTGTATGATCAACTTGATTACTTAAGTCTTGGCCCCAGTAGAAGTGGGGGTTTTTTTGGTCTTAGCTGAAGCTAGAAGATGTCATCGCTTGGCCATGGTGGCTAATGAGAAAGCTGAGGACATTGAGGTCAAGGAAGGGCAGTGGGTGATGTTGAGGTCGAGTATTTGGGAATGCACTCGACATAATCATTTTGGTTGCATTGTATATGGTTAATGTAGAAAAGTGATAGACATGCGTTATAAGGGCGGCATAGTTAGCGAAGAGGCAGGATCTACAAGTTCCTGTAGAAGAAATCTATGGGATTTGAGTGGCTAGATGCAGTTGGGAGCAATGTGAGTAATGAGCTGTGTAAAGGCTGAGATGTGTGTGCAGTGTTTGTGGGACTTGCGGTGCTGGCGTAGGAGGTGTAGCAGTTGCAAAAGATGCGTATGGAAGGTGGAAGATGTGGCGATTGTAGCACACATTCAGTTGCGAGACATGCACCAAAACATTGGCGCAAACGAATAAGTAAATTGCACGTCTCACATTTTAGTGGAGGTTACACTAATTCGTTTCTGTTATTTGTATGATGTGATCATGCGGGCTTAA
>NW_021563127.1:0-658 GCF_001605985.2 Dendrobium catenatum
TGATAGGAAATAGTAGGAGAAACAGAAAACAATTGCTGAAATAAGAATTTCAGCAATCTCGCTAAACAGGTTTTGAGGATTTAATGGAGGAAAATAAGAAAAACACTCTTAATTGAATAATAGATGGAAGAAAATAGCAAGATGCAATTGATCCACAATTCGAGAGGAGGATCTATCTCCCCCCCCAAATCTCTAGATGCTGCTAGAGCCCAATAACATCAAAGCACCACAAAAACTTAGAAAACTCTCGATAATCCTAACCCTAATCCAAACCTACTACATAAAGCATACAAATTAAACTCCCAAAAGACTAAACAGCCCTTCTAAATTCAAAATTCCCTCCTAATCCCTCTGTCTCTCTACTTAAGTTGTGGGCCCCACCTCTGTTTAAAATTGCGCAATAAGAGGCGCGCCTCTGCGCAATTTGACCCAAAACCGCTTCAAGGCTTACGCAATTGCTCTCCTGGCAGAGGCGTACGCCTCACTTGGACTGAGGCGCGCCTTAGAGGCGCAATTGCGCAATTCTGGCTGAGGCGTACGCCTCAAATATATGCTCAAAACCGCCCAGTACATTCTCGGTACCGCTCAGTATATGCTCGGTACCGCTCAATATATGCTCGATATAGCTAGGTATTTGCTCGGTACTGCTAGGTACATG
>NW_021563128.1:0-370 GCF_001605985.2 Dendrobium catenatum
GTCCATGGATACATGTGCAGTTCAAAGACAAGAGGAGATTGAACAGCAACTTATTGTACAACAAAGTCATGGGGGACAAGAAAAGTATGGAAAATAGAGCAAAAAATAATTGGCAGGGGACTCAAAAAGTTAACAAAGAAAAGTTGGTGACTGAGGAGAATGTTGTGAATTCAGTTATTGAACCTGTTGCTGAATCAACGGCTGTTGAATGTGAGGGGATTAAACCAGCTGAAGTCCAGTCTATTAACAGATTTTCTATTTTAGCTGATTACAGTGAAGATGAAAATAATGACAAGTATGTAGAAGATGTGAATTCAAAGAAAGATGGTTTGCAAGGAGACAAAAATGCACCTGTTCATTTGGAAGTGAT
>NW_021563129.1:0-294 GCF_001605985.2 Dendrobium catenatum
AAAACTAATTGAGAGGAGTGAGACATCATAGTAAAGGAAACCAAATTCTTCTTCCAGAGTACTGGAATACCTCCAGAGGTGCCAACGCCAGGTTGATGGAAAAATTCCAAGTCAATGCCAATAATCCTGTTAACCTCTCTCCTGTCAATTTCAAATAATTTTGTTTCAGCTAAGACAATGAAAAAAACATCATTGTCCTTCACAACTTCCTTCAGGTAAAGAGTGGCCTCTTTCTTTTTGGCCCATCTACAGTTCCAAAAAATAAAGGATGACATTAATTTTTAGAAGGGGGGG
>NW_021563130.1:0-362 GCF_001605985.2 Dendrobium catenatum
CAATTAATATTCAAATTGATTGATTAGGATATTTTTTAAAAAAATTGGGAAAGGATTTCAAGGCTTTAGGAGATTTTGAATTGTTATGGTTATGAATTGTTATGTGACACTTCTACTTCTCTTTTCAGTTGGGTGAAGGGCCAATAATGATGGTGGTCAGGTTATACTCTAATGAAGTAAGTAAGCATCCATGTTGACATGGGTTGATAGCGAACAACCTAACTGAGGGGGTTAGGTGGTGTGAAAATAGTAACAATCTAGCATCACAATAATGATGCCAATTGAGTAAAGGCTTGATGGTGAAAATGGCTCTGATCTTTTCTAAAAGAAGAAATTGAAGGAGATACTTCAAAGTGTCATAT
>NW_021563131.1:0-262 GCF_001605985.2 Dendrobium catenatum
AGATTGGAGATAGAAGAACAGATGATTGTCGAAACCAAGAATGCTCATTTAAGATGGAAGAGTTCGACGCACTTGATGAACTCAGGTTAGAAGCTCAAAAAAATCTAAAAATCTATCGAGGAAGAATGACAAAATCATTCGATCAGATGGTGCTTCCTTCGACATTTCAAGAAGGAGAATTGGTCTTGGTGTTGAGAAGATCAATCATCTCACAAAAAAAAATGGTGACAAATTCGTATCCAATTGGGAGGGCCCCCTTTAT
>NW_021563132.1:0-356 GCF_001605985.2 Dendrobium catenatum
ATCATAGTTGAGGGGTGATGGTGTGTAGAGAAACCAAAGTCTATTGATGATATAGGTTAGATGGACCTTAGTCAATGAGCGATAGAGGTCAGAGGGATCATAGTCGGTGGTTGAATGGACATTGTTAGCTGGCAATGGCAGACAAAAAGACCATAGTTAGTAAAAAATAATGGTTGAAGGGTGATGGAGGTCAGAGGGATCTTAGTGTGAAACCTCCATATTTAGTATTTGGTTTAACATGTTTTATCCCTAATTAAGAAAGGTAAATATTTAAACTTTTATATTTTGAACACTTTTTCATGTGTTTGAGAATGATATATGTGTATGAAAAAGGTTTGCATGGGTTCCAAGGGTTT
>NW_021563133.1:0-370 GCF_001605985.2 Dendrobium catenatum
TGCGCTCCCATGAAATTCCTGGAGTAGATTTGGGATGCGGATCGAGGTCCGAGGCATCACAAATCTTCCCTGATATAGTAGTCTGTCCCCCTCTAATGAGTACTCTGGATGGCTTCCCTCCACTTTTAGCAAAGATGCCTTGATTTTTTCCAGTTCTTCATCTTTAGCACTTTCTTCTCTGATAGCCTCCCAGTCAAGCATTAAAGGAACGGAAAGTGCCACTGTCTGCAGCTCCCCCATACATCTGGTCAAGGCATCTGCCGCCTTATTCTCTACTCCTGGTCTATACTGAATTTCAAAATCATACCCCAGCAGCTTGGATAACCATCTTTGATGCTCTTCTGTCACCATTCGTTGTTCCAGCAGGTAT
>NW_021563134.1:0-213 GCF_001605985.2 Dendrobium catenatum
TACCCTAGTTTTAATAAGTTTCTACCTTAAGGTTTCTACTTCAATCCTATCACTGATCAATCTTCTCATTTTCCTTAAAAACTCTTCTCTAGTATGTGGAGGACCATCAGCACAATCTTGTACTATAGCCTTTACCAAATTCTGAACATGTGTTTCCTTACTTTTTGTTGGCTCAATGATAGACTTTCTAACAGAAGTAGGGGCTGATCGAGC
>NW_021563135.1:0-851 GCF_001605985.2 Dendrobium catenatum
AGGTATGCTCCCAATATCCAATTTCTAATTTTAATCGTGATGTTTGTACGAAAAATTACAAGATAAAATATGATTTTAATAAGTATAATACACTTTTCACCGCGTGATTTTTTATAAGTTGTAGAACACTCCGTTCTAGCCATTTAACTATAAGTAATCGAATTTCTGCCGGTTAATTTTATTCATGCCAATATTTTAGAATTTCATGTTAACGATGGCATTTCTAGGATTGACTATAGTTCATTAATAGTCATAAAACAATGTTTTAAAGATTCTTTATAAATAATTTTTCAAATGCTGAATGTCAAGTATGTACACAAATTATAGTGTTAGCCCTAAAACATCATACATGTGACAATTCATTATATTCATGCTAATGTTCAATGTTATGTATATATGTTAATTTTGTTGTTAACAACATATGCATATTATATCATGGTGGAAGTTCTAATATGGGAGATATTAAAGTGCCCCACAAGTAATATTATAAGGGTCTTATATGTTCTATTTTGTTTCTACTTTTTGACCGTCAGGTGTAGATGTGGGAGATTGTTTATGTTTCTAGCCCCATCTATCAGATGTAGATGTGTGAGGTTGTTTCTGTTTCTAACTCCATTTGTTTTATGCAGATGTGGAAGGTTCAAGGGAGGCATAAGTGATAGAAAAGTTATAAGAAGTAATTGGGACATGTGCCTTTCATATTGCATGTACTATATGAACCAATAAATAAGTAATGTATGTTGATTTTTTTGCTTAAAACCTTTGTTTCTGATACTGACCGACAAGTTGAAGTGATACCTAGACTCTGTATAATTCTATGTTTCTACCATCGATACAAGTTCTGAAACAAT
>NW_021563136.1:0-937 GCF_001605985.2 Dendrobium catenatum
AAATCAAATCAATATAATTTTAATTTTAATAAATACTCCATTAGATTGTCTTTCCAACGAGCCCAAGAAAGTCCTATTTGGGGGGGGGGAATTCGATTTTCTGTGAATTTTGGAAGATTTAGAGCATTTAAAGCATTTTTTATTCAGATTTGGGTCATATCAGCTGTCGGAGACGTGGCGGCGTGGTATGATGCCACGTGTCAGATCCCGGATGGACCCGCGTTTCACCCAGAGGAGGACCACGCGGTTTGGGGCGATGTGGCCAATTCTATGTCGTCCGATCGCGTTACAGGCTCGATCGGACGGCTCTGGTTGAACCAGAGTTAAAAATTTTCAAATGCCTGTATCTTTCAAAATACTCGACGAAATTGTATGAAATTTGAACTGTAGCTAGAGGGCAATATGATCTTATAATGCCTGGAGTTTTGAGGCTCCATTCATTATAAAATAGCTACAATTTCAGATTGAAATTTAAACTTCAAATGAGCATAACTTACAATCCAACCATCGGATTTTTTCTGTTTTTAGCTTGTTGGAAAGCTGCAGCAACCGTCTACAACTTTGCTAAAGACTACAAAATCTGGATCTTGCTGGATCAAAATTTATATTAGAAAGTCCTCTTTCTCTCTCTAGAATGCTCTCTCCTCACTAAAATAGTGATTTGAGGCTTGGAAATGATTGGGAAAAGCTTGGGAAGGCCTTGGAATGTGCTTGAGTGTATGAGAGGGGCTCTTAGAAGGTTGAGGGCTGCTGGAGTTTGGAGATTTTGATGATATGAGAGGGAATGATGAAGAAGCCACCTTTTGGTCAAGTTTTCACCCACTTTACCTTTGGCTTTTTGATTGGATGGTTGAGATTTAATTTGGGGTGGTTTTAGATGAGTTCCAAGTGTCCCATATGCTACCCAAAGCTAGGAAATAGGGTTGGTGGTGAGTGT
>NW_021563137.1:0-602 GCF_001605985.2 Dendrobium catenatum
ATTATACTAAATTCAAAAATTATTAAAATGCCTCAATGGTAGGTCATAGAATTACTATTGAGAAAAAAATTATTGTTTCAAAATATAACCAAATTATCAAAAAGCATACATAGCAATATTCTAAAACTTTAGTTGAAGTAAAACACAATTTTTAGATATTGAAATAAAATTTTTAATCAATAAAAAATACTATTTTTTTTAAATTACATGATAAAATATTTCAAGAATATATTCAAATTATTCAAAATCTCAATCTCTATAATATATAAAAAGTTATGTAGTGAAAGTTCTGTCAAAATAAAATTATCTTCATTTTTCAGTAAAGAAAATATAAACTTGATCAAAATAATTTTAAAAAATATCAAATTATTGAAAATTGAAATAGGCATGCCTCTAGATGAGCAAATTTTTTAACAGGCATGACGGACAAAAATAGTTCTACAAGACTAAAACCGCCAAATCTTAGCTTTTCTTCTTCTCTCTTCTCTATTTTCTCTCATTTCTCCAAAATCATTCTATGTTAAATGAATAGAGGGAAGAAATAGAGGTTTTAATAAGTATTTAAGTAGATTTAGATATTTAAAATAAATATATTAAAGGTA
>NW_021563138.1:0-291 GCF_001605985.2 Dendrobium catenatum
TACGCAAAGATGGATTTCTTTCCATTGTTGGACTTCAACCTGACGCTGTCCTTTTGATCTTCGTCGTGAGACTACAGTCTTTCCGACCTCCGTCGCCCGCCGACTACGGTCCTCCTAACTTATGTCGCCCGCTGACTACAGTTCTTCTGACCTCGGTAGTCCACCGACTACGGTCCTCCTGACTTATGTTGCCCGCCGACTATAGTCTTTCTGACCGCCGACTACAATCTTTCCGACCCCTGTCGCCCGCCAATTACGGTCCTCCTTACTTACGTCGCCCGCCGACTACAG
>NW_021563139.1:0-261 GCF_001605985.2 Dendrobium catenatum
TTATTTTTTCTGTGCTTTGAAATCTGAAGATTATTTATGTGTTTGAACTTGTGCAACTGGTAAAAAAATTTGGGAAAGATTGTGTATTATTATGAAGGAACCATTGAAGTTAAACAATCTAGATTAAATATGTTATTGCATGACTATACAATTTTTTGTATGAAACCTTCTTAATCAATTTCTGACATATATATAAGATTTACTCATATTGTCACCTTATTGTATGCTTTAGGAAGAGAGCTAACTAACTATGAAATAGTA
>NW_021563140.1:0-579 GCF_001605985.2 Dendrobium catenatum
AAATAAATAACAGGAAGACATCCTTAGAACTCGTCTTGAGTAAGGTGAGAGTTTATCTATAACTAAAGGTTACTTCTGAGTAGGGTAAGTTGGTATAAGTCAAAGAGAATGAAAATTTTTAATAGCAAGTTGTATGAAAGGAGGCTGTTTTAGCCATTACAAACTAAATGGCTGTCATGTTGTGAACATGAAACTTCACATAAGCTGAATTTTGGGCTTTATTTTAGACAGCTTTCTTTCTACTTTATCTTTCAAATAACAACCACAATTTGTGTTTGACCACAACTTTTTCACTGCATTCAAGAAATTTTTGTTTTAAGAAATTACTTTCTACATCAGCTTTAAAAATATTTACTTTCTTCACATCCTTCACAGTAGTTTTATAATCATCTTCATGAAAACTTCAGCTATCCCAAACAGACTCTTAGGCTTCGTTTGAGAGTTTCGTTTAAGACGGCTTTCTTACAGCATCTTAAAGAAACTTTCTAGTACAAAAATTTTAATTTGTGTACTAAAAAGTTACTTTAAGAAATAGTAAAACAGTAGCCCCAAAGGAAGCATTTGATCGACTTTCTAAAT
>NW_021563141.1:0-1004 GCF_001605985.2 Dendrobium catenatum
GTTTGTGCTTTCTGGGCTTTGTCGATGGCCAGTAAGGGTTTGGTTGATTCCAATTTTCTGGATGGCAAAACTTCTTCTAGGTCTTTTCAATTTAATTATTTTAATCATAGTCATGTAATATGTAATACTTTTTAATATTTAAATATTAATTAATGAATTACATTATTAATATTGTTGCGTCCTGGAGTATTCGCGGCGGTAGAGATATATATAATTAACTCCTTAGATTTGTACGAAAATCCGGCACGCAATCAGATAAGAGAGAGAGTGCATCATTCATATGAGACAACAAGATTTTTACGTGGAAAACCTCTGAAAAAGAGGAAAAACCACATGGCCTAGCCCAGTTTGAATGAATCCATTAGTATTGCTGTTGATTACAAATGAGGCCATTCCTTCGGGGAAGACCTTAGCTTGATGTACATCTTATGGAGTACATTACATGGTAGGAATACAAAGAATCATTGTTGTTGTGTTCGTTTGGTCGGACGGACTGTAGTCGGTGGGCGACATAAGTCAGAATGACCGTAGTCTTCGGGTAACGGAGGTCGGAAGGACTGTAGTCGGTATGCAATATAAGTCAGAAGGACCGTAGTTCGCGGACGACGGATGTCAGAAGGATTGTAGTCGGCTGGCAACGTAAGTCGGAAGAATCATAGTCGGTGACCCGGGAGAACTCCGGCGTTAGATGGTATTCGGGCAAAACTCCAAAGTTATTTGGAGATCAGACATAATTCCGGCATTACTTAGAGATCGGACGGAACTCCGACATCACTTGAAAGTAGGGTGGAATTCTGGTGTCACTTGAAAGTCGTGTAGAAGCTTAAGTCCGGCGTCCCGTGAAAGTCAGACAGAAGTCCGGCGTCACTTGAAAGTCGAGCAAAATTCCGGTGTCCCGTGGAAGTCGGGCAGAATTTCGGCGTCCCGCGGGAGCTTAGCAGGATCCTGACAATGGTCGAGGAGTTTCTTCCCTCATATTCTTCTTTTCTTCTCCTCTCTTCCTC
>NW_021563142.1:0-290 GCF_001605985.2 Dendrobium catenatum
ACCACGGGGTGAAGAAGTTAGCAAGTGTCAACATTTTCTAAATCATCCAATGGCATCATCGTCCTCTCCTCCATCCACTGGCAAACTAGACTACTACTACATACTCTGCATATTCTCATTTATCTTCATTGTACTCCTCATCATCAGCTTTATCGCTATGGGTTGTTGCACATGGTTTTAGCGCCAATTTCTCTCAATGCGTCGCTTGCTCAACCGCAACCATAACGACTTGGAAATGCGTCATTGGATTTCAACGTTCAAATATCACAAGGAAGCAAGAGTTGGAGGAG
>NW_021563143.1:0-246 GCF_001605985.2 Dendrobium catenatum
CTCTCTCTCTCTCTAATTCTCTCATGGTATCTTGAGCCAAAATGGGGGACCAAGATTCAGCTACCACTCTCCCTCCCTCCTCTACCATTGCCGGCAACTCCACCGAGCTACCGATACCGGCATCACTAAAATTTCTCATCTCCAACGTGAAGAATCTGATCCCTCATCCTCTCACCATCGATAACTATGCGATATGGCGCCTACAGATCATACAACACTTCACCGCCAATGGCTATGCCGGTCATC
>NW_021563144.1:0-297 GCF_001605985.2 Dendrobium catenatum
CTACTTAAATTCAGAAAAAGCTAGGTTATGAGATCTTAACCATCCAAAGTGATCATGGGGGAGAGTTTAAGAATGAAAGATTTAGAGATTTTTGAGATGGCAAGGGGATTAGCCTCAACTTCTCAGCTCCTAGGACCCCTCAGCAGAATGGGGTAGCTGAAAGGAAGAATTGGACCTTGGTGGAAGCTACTAGAGCCATGCTTGCTGAGTATTAACTTCCAAAATACTTTTGGGCTGAAGCAGTTAACAATACTTTTTACGTGTTGAATAGGGTGAATGTTAGATCCAAACTAGATA
>NW_021563145.1:0-260 GCF_001605985.2 Dendrobium catenatum
TGAGATATAGATAAAGAGAGAGAGAGAGAGTAGAGTGAGAGAGAGAGAGAGAGTGCAATAGAGAGAGAGAGAGAGGACAAAGAGGGAGAAAGAGAGAGAGAGAGAGATAGAAGAGAGAGACAGAAGATAGAGATAGAAAGAAGAGAGAGAGGGAGGAGAGAGAGAGAAAGAGTGGGAGAGAGCGGGAGAGAGAGAGAACGGAAGAAAGAGAAATATGGAAGAGTAGGAAAGAGGGGGAGAGAGGGAGAGAGAGATTTAGA
>NW_021563146.1:0-333 GCF_001605985.2 Dendrobium catenatum
TCGTAAAACAAATCAATCGCAATAATCAACAAGTGTCCTTCGCTTGCCCGATGTAAGAGAAATTGAGGATTACTCTCCAAAGTTACAGCGGCTTAAGCACTAGCCACATGCTTGAACAACCTATTAACTACTCATTGTCTCTCAAGATAATGGTTATCACCAAAGTCAGCTACATGAAGATCACTATCTATGAGACACTCAGTTCAATTTGTTGTGACCGTCCAATTTAGAGCTCTCGATCCCTTCTGTGAAAGCACCCCACCCACATCCCTTTCCCTCATGCAATCCCGAGAGTTTTCATATAGATTGTCAGCCATATCAACTCGTGCATTC
>NW_021563147.1:0-845 GCF_001605985.2 Dendrobium catenatum
TTGAGAATTGCTTTCTTTAGATTCTTAATTACCGATTATGAAAGAACTAGACCAACGGGAGAAGAGTGGGAGCACAGCCCATTGATTCAGTGGGTTACCTTTACTCTGTTGATGCAGTGAAAGTACCTGTTGACCCAATAGATCTATTAGAAGCATCATCAGTGGAAGCAGATCTAGTGCTAGCAGGTCGAAGAATGAAAATGTCCATATTCATATCGAATTTCAAAGTCATGTAGGTGCGGTCGAGCGGAAAAAGCCCAAGAGCTCCCCGTGTTGGGACCACCCACACACACGAGGCATACGCTGCGTCACAGAGGTTAAATTAACAGAGGCTGTACGCACAAGCCTCCGTAAATAATAGAACGGAACAGGCAAGTAAGTGAAAATATTAGAAATTCGATGCCTGGGATAAGGCTACGAGAAGTCATCATATAGAGGAGGATGCCCAGTAGCATCACGCCACCCATAGATAGGAGGTATATACCGGCTCGACCTCTGGGAGAGGAGACAGGCTCGAGCAAAGCGAGAGGCGATAGCTCGACTGAAAGGAGAGGGAAGCTTTTCTTTACTCGAGCAAGGCGAGGGGAACGAAGTAGTAACCCTTGACCCCCTCGGAAAGCAAGTTCAGGCCTAGCCATTGAGCTACAAGCTCTGATCTCGATATGGAACTTCCGGACCCAATGTTGTCGAAAGAGAAAGTATCTACTCACGTCTTTTTCTAAAAAGGAATATTCTATTGGACTGCTAATCTCATCACATGACTACCTATTCTTTAAGCTTACACAGCGTAAGGTTTCCTAGAAAGAAGCACGAGCGTCACGATATTCATTTAGAATACACAAATT
>NW_021563148.1:0-244 GCF_001605985.2 Dendrobium catenatum
GCGCATCTTTTGTTGGCATCATTGGCCAAATTTGTTGTTTTTGCAAGCTATATTCTCTTTTATAATCTTAAAAAAAAAAAAAACAAAGTTATGAATATATCTTCTCAGATATTAGAGAATAGGAGCACTCTCTCGAACATAAGGAAGAGTTACCACAAGCAGAATTAATAATCAAGTACAAGAGTAACGAGAAATCTTGATGTGATAAAAAGACTTTAAACATTATAAGTATAAGATAGATTTG
>NW_021563149.1:0-342 GCF_001605985.2 Dendrobium catenatum
ATATAGTACAAACTTCAAATATAATAAACCCTAATCTAATCTGTCTTGAAGTCTTTAACAGTCTGGAGTATGATTTTCCTGAAATATTAGTACGCACAAATAACAAAAGTAATATTTCCAATATATGTTAGGAGAAATAATAATCAACAAAATAATATTTTGGAATCATAAAAAACATACATAATATAAAAATATTGTTGTGAAAACTAAGTTGTTACATTCTCCCCCTTTTTTATTATAACAAAATAATTATTGTTTGAGTTAACATTTAATATAAATTTCTCCTTAGCTCGCCTTAAATAAATGACCATTTTAAATCAAGGGGTTACCATGAAGATCAAA
>NW_021563150.1:0-393 GCF_001605985.2 Dendrobium catenatum
TTATCCGAGGCCGTGAACCTTCTCCGGCGTGATCCGAGTGATCCTGCCGGTGAACTTCGACGAAATTTCACAGGGAGGATCAGGGGGGTGGAAACCTTCAATCCAACGGTGGAAATCCGTTGGGGTGAAGGTTTCCTTCACACTTGATCGGACTACCTTGCTAGGGAGCTCAGGATGAAGGAATTACCGCAGAGAAAGCCTCAACGGATGAGCTTCTCTATCTGGAGCTTCAGGGGATGAAGGCGAGCAGGTTTCCTTCAGAGGCCGCGATTGGAGGATGGCCGGAGGTAGGACTTTGAGCGGGACGCCGAAGCCTTTCGCCGGAGTTCGCTTGAAGTAATGGAAGGGGAGGTCTGAGAGCTCGAGGGAAGATGCTGGGAGATTGGGGGAACT
>NW_021563151.1:0-645 GCF_001605985.2 Dendrobium catenatum
ATATTATGAACATTTTGAGTATTTAGTTGAGATTTTTTATTGGGTGATTTTGAAAATATAGTAATTTTTTCCTATTTAGAATTTTATTTTAACCTCTAAAAATAGTGTTGTAGTTCAATCAAAGCTTTAAAATATTGTTTTACACGATATATAATAATTTGGTTAAATTCTTAAAATGTGAATTTTTTCTTAGTAGAGTTTTTTGTTGTCTACCGTTAAGACATTTTGACACTTTTTAAATTAAGCCTAATTATACTTTATTTATTATAATATATTTAAAATGAATGTGCGTATATGATTTTGCAATAGTTGTTCATTATATTACTATTATAGTACAGTGATAATAATATGCGTGTGGAAAAAAATAAGTAAAGATTGATTATTCATTGATGTTGGCAAGAGGTTAACTAACATATACAAGATGGTAGGCTGACATACATTCTTTTAAATATTTTGATTTGGTGTCATCCTCGACTGATTCTCGTGATACTGATTAGGAGTTATAAGGATTTATTATTGTGCTAACAAACAAATAGTGATGACTGTTTACTAAGCCAACATGTTACTGATACTGATAGTGATACTAAAAAAATATTGTTGTAGCCATGACATTTACTTTTTTAATATGATTACTATAATACATGT
>NW_021563152.1:0-419 GCF_001605985.2 Dendrobium catenatum
TGCAAGTGGAGACACGCATGTAATCCTCAGATTTTATAGCATAAAAAAAAACAGTTCAAACATTTTGCATTTAATTGGGCTAAATTTCTTTCATCGAATGTCCATTCAGTAAAAGCAATTTCAATTTTAACATCATTAATTTCACGAGAAGGTGGATAATAACCTTCATTGATAAGCATCCACATGCGATAATCAGAAGATTGTAAAAATGTTGACATGCGGGTTTTCCAGAAATCAAAAGGTAAGTTGTCAAAAAGGGAGGTCGTGTAATTGAATAACCTTCAGTAGTATTTCTATTAGCAATGTTAGCCATGGATCAAATTCAAAAAGTTTTCTAACTTAAATTTTTGAATCCCGCTCTAATACCACTTGAAAGTTCGTTTGGGATGTTAAGCCCTATAGAACTGGCCTAAGCTAAC
>NW_021563153.1:0-203 GCF_001605985.2 Dendrobium catenatum
GTTAAAACACACTGACACAGCTCTCACGACAAGTTGCTTGCGAATGGGGGGTATTCGGCGGGAAGAAAGACGTCGTCAAGTATGAGTGGTAAAAATGAGGTAAATTAAATATTTGAGTGGTATAAATGTAATATTAGTATTTGAGGTGTTAGATATGTAAAATAACAATAATATAGTGGTATGTATGTAAATTTTTCATTTTA
>NW_021563154.1:0-269 GCF_001605985.2 Dendrobium catenatum
CAAGGCTAGGTATTCCCTACCTTGGTTTCTCCAGTTCTCTTATCTAATAGGTGTAAGTCTTCTTTTAGCATCCTATAGGCCTAAAGTTGGGAGATCCCCTCCCTTACACTCTTAAGATTCCACTTCTATGGGGTCAACGCCAATGTGTGCAGCATAAGTTCCTTCTACCACACACATTGGGGGTCCATTTGTTGACCTCATTTTTGTATGAAGTCAGTAAGGCCCTTCCAAATTCCAGATCAATCCTAGATCCTAGGATCCACTCTAGA
>NW_021563155.1:0-1044 GCF_001605985.2 Dendrobium catenatum
TAGTATGATAAAGGCTTGATGTTGTTGTTGTTGTTGTTGTACTATTCAAAACTCTCAACCAACAAATCAAGATGAACTACTAGTTGATTAAACTATTGAAGAGAGTAGAATGATTCTTCTGAATGTTGCACAAGTCGTCTACTCTTTTTTTTTTCCGATTGAATTCATAAATTTTCATTGAGTTTTATAGTATTATTATTGTTGTTGCTGCTATTGTTAGTTTTGTTGTTATTATTTGATGCGTTAAAAAATCATCTAATCAAGTACGAGTATTGATGAAATTATTTGACCTAAAATTTTTAAGAATTCTTTTTGGGATAGTTTGAATATACTTTTCAATAAATTTATAATTAAAATAAATGTTTTGATGAGGCAAAGTCGGGGATGATTTGAGTCAAAATGAATCAAAATCAAGCACTCCGTCGACCATTTAAGGCATAAAATTATCTTCAAATCTTTTGTGTTTTATATTTAAAGTGTGTGTCTAAATGAGATGAATTTGGCAAGAACAAAATATTTTTATTTTAACAACATTAAGGCATTAAAAAATCTTTAAAATTTATATAATTAAGAAAATCAACGTAGACTATTAGATGAAATACTTTAATTTCTAGTTAAAATAATCAGAATGACTCTCTTAAAAAAATCTATAAATATGTTATTCTGCACATTATTGAGGCTTGGATTTGGCAATAAAAATGATTCCCTATTAGAGAATAGTGAATACAGAACTCCATGTGAATGCTCATTATCGCTACTAAAGTCAACCTTTGAACATTGATGCCTGCCATCGACAATGAGCTTAATGTCCAACGTTGAGGCCACTCGTTGACAACAAGGTCAATGCAAAAATAGACTCCAATATTGACACTCATCGTTGTCGATAAGGTTGACGCCTCCCATTGTCCACAACATTAGTACCAATGCCTGATGTCAACGCCAACACCAACGCACAAAGTCAACACCACTCACATTAGACACTGTATATTTTATCTTTTAAGATAAATTCTTAATTCCATAAACACACATATATATATATATATA
>NW_021563156.1:0-8181 GCF_001605985.2 Dendrobium catenatum
TTTCCCACAAATGCTTCAACCGGATCTCCACGATGACAAATCGATCACAAGAAATAAAGGAAGAAAAATAGCAGAACAAGAAGATCTAGAACTCACAAATAGATCTAGCTTCTCCTAAGAACTCACTAAGAGATCGAGGAGGGTGAACTCACAAAAAGATCATAAGTGGCAAATTTTATTTCATAAAAAAACTAACTATTACATAAGAAAAGGGCCATATATAGGCCTCCAAATGATAAAGAAAACAAAAGACTAAAATGCCCCTTGGGCTACAATAGCGACCAAATACCCATAAGGGCAAAAGCGAAAAAAATTGAAAAATAAAATGAACTATTAAATAAAATGACTCAAAATAAAGCTCATGATCGAGGCCGTCGATCTCCGGCGTCTCCTGATGGTACATGTGTCAAAATCGCTGACGATGTCCTCATCAAAATTATTATCATGATTGATATAGTTAGTAAGGCTTAATTATATAAGAAACTTAATAAACAAACATGAAAATTTGAACAAGACAGTACTCAGCTCAACTCAGACTTTATTTGGGATGGCTTTCTTATTGCTTATTAAAATAGCTTTTTAGTACAAAAGTTTAAAGTTTATTAGAAAGCTGCTTTAAGAAGCAGTAAGAAAGCCATCCCAAATGAAGCCTTAGTAATGTATAGCCCTAATTGGTGCGCGTAAGGGATGACTTAAGCTGGTGATTCAACAAGGTTGAAATTAGAATTCAACATTCTAG
The DNA here is from genome assembly GCF_001605985.2 of Dendrobium catenatum. Classification (NCBI taxonomy): domain Eukaryota; kingdom Viridiplantae; phylum Streptophyta; class Magnoliopsida; order Asparagales; family Orchidaceae; genus Dendrobium; species Dendrobium catenatum. Next base: position 740 of record NW_021563156.1, read on the forward strand.
AAGTAGTCTGCTTGATAGATACATATTGCTACTATATATAATCAATGAGTTATTTTGTGAATTGGCAGGTACTTTGACCATCAACAAATGAATCTAAGTACTCATGGAGCGAAAAAATCTGATAGCAAATTGATACTAAGAAGATGATAGATATTCTGACAGAGTGAAGAATTAATACCGTTCGGAATCAGTTGAGGAGCCCATGCAATACCTGTAATGTCACCTGTTTGTTCGCAAAAAAATGGTTAATATGCATGCATCACAAAATTTTAAGATTAATCAGCTATATATATATTTAAAATAATATTGAAGTAAAGCATGCCTCAGGAAGAATGATACTGCATTTCAAATTTTTTGTATTCTCAAAACTCAAAGCCATATATCGAAGATCATATATGTTTATCCAAGCAATACAAAGAGTAAATGCACTGCTTAGCATGGAACATCATTATTTAAAGAGCTTTAGCAGTCCCGGGTATCATTAAGATCTTAAGTAGAAAAAACCCACAAAGTTTACCCTGGTGACACCCTTAATGCACTATGTGGTATCCTTCAGCTAACAGCAGATACATATTTTGGTACAAAAAAACTGCTTTAAGAAAGAGTAAGAAAGCCGTCCCAAACTAAGCCTAAGTTGCCTGCCACAATATGAACACTGACCCCAGGTTTGTTTTATCAATGGAAATATCAAGTTTAAAATGTTCAAGCACAAGATCCAATAGTTCTCAATTAAAAAAAAACAAAACAAAAAAATGGATGGCCAGTTTTTAAACCAGATGCCAGACAATTGAGCCAAAGGGTTTGGGCTATTTTTGTTTGTTTTATTGTGAGTTTGTAAACTATAGTATTAATGCACCTTTAATTCAGTTTTGTTGAATGCTCTATAGCGCCCAAGTTCATAGAAGTGGAGAAAGCCACATACCTTCATGATATTTATCAGCTGTATCTAAAACCTCCCCCGTCTCAGTACACAGCCATTGCAATGTAGGACCAGAAGTGACGGCAAGAATTTTTCCATCGGGTGAGATGCTCATATGATCATAAAGTAAAGGGGTGCCTTTAGCCTCTTTAAGGGGAATCTTGAATACTTTCAACGTCTTTGGATCCTCATCCAGGTGATAGCGCACTTAACAGAAAAGAATGAGAAGGGTGGATCAGCTATTGATACAAACTTGCATCATATGCAAAGGAAAATATTTCCAGCGATACATTACAAACAGTTCATAAACAACCAATTCAATTCAAAAACGAATAAACTAAAGAGAACTCAAAGGCAAAAGAATTGTATAAATGGCAAGCATAATTTAAAAGCTTCAAAGGCGGTTTAAATTCAATAAAAACATTCTGAAAACTATGATTTCAGAAACTAATAAAGAATATGTCCTCATGATATTAAAGCTAGAGCAATGGCTTACAAAACTATGTGGTTTCTGCAACCTAATGTGGAATACTTGGGTAAGTTTATTTATTTTTTGGGTAAGTTGTAGTACTCAATTAATCACAATCTAGAATAGCGATATTTATAAGCTGATAGATCTTTCTAAAACATAAGCATATAAAAACAGAAATATCAAGACCCTCATTGAACATACCGTTAATATTCCATATTCTAATGGTACCATCTTTTGATGCAGTAATTATATTCTCGGAGTTTGGAGTGAAGCACAAACATGTGACAGCACTCTGCCCATAAAAAAAGTAAAAAATCAATAATTCCAATGCAAAAAGAATCAACATATCAAATCAATTAATTGGCATAATTTAAACATATTACTGGTAAGCTGAAGAATCCAGCAATAAGAACGCCAGTTATGTGCTAATATAAATGAAATAATGCAACATTAAGAAAACAGTCATAGATGCAAAGTGAACAGGACATGATACAAAACACAAGTGTATTAACATACTAACAAATAATGGAGCTGTTTAATAAGAGACAAAAAGCAGACCATAAAATGAATGTGTAGCGACCAAGCTTAAATCAGTTTTAAAAAAATGAATTTGATAGCATCTGGAATGGGAGAATATTTGTGCTGAAAGGGCATTTTGCTAATAGCTTAAAAATTTAAAAGGTCGTATACTAATTATTCCATAGTAAAATGGACCATAAAAATGTTTTAAATATATTGGACAACTAAAGTACACGCTGGATTTAATCCAATAAAGACAACAAATAATATATTTAGATTTTCTGCTGATCAACCATAGACTGAATATTGGGGTGGGACCAATTTGTAATTTGCATTTGGGCATTAATGAGCCCATCCTGTTCTCCAATCGGAAAATAGGATTTATGCAAAGACCACTCGCACCCATTTTGATAAAGAGTTGCTGCAGCTTGGGCCAATTACCACTATGCCAATGAAGAAGAAGGCACCAAATGACATGTTTGTCAGGGATGTAATCCACTGGACCGGTCATGCCAGTCCATACAGGACCGGCTCAGGCGGAATAAAGGCGGAGAGTTCCGCCTATCCTGTACGCACGACCGAACCGCAAATGCTAGCGGAGCTTTTTAGGAAGGATTTTTTAGGGAGTTAGGAGAGAGATTTGAATGTAGGGATTGTTAAGAGATTTCCTTTTGAATTGTATGCATTAAATAGTTTGTTTTCCTAGGATTAGGGCATCTTGAATTTGGCTGAAATTTGAGGTCTCTCAGGTTTAGGTTTTGGGCTCTAGCGGCGTCTAGAGATTTGGGAGAGATCGATCCTCCTCTCGAATAGAGGATCACTTGTATCTTGTTGTTCTCTTCCGTTCTATTTGATTCTTGCAGTAAAATTATTGTTTTTATGGTTTTCTTTTGAAGTTTGGAAGAGTATTATCGTTGTTTTTCTGAAATTGATAGGATTTATTTGAAATCTTCAAGTGTTTCCTGTTCAAATCCCAACCATCCCTTTGGCCCTTGATCCCATGGCCAAGGATGGAGATACAAGCAAATCAACCTTAATTGCTGACATGATCAAATCAGTCTTTATTGCTGATCAAATCAACCTTTATTGCTACTATAAATACAGCCTTCATTGTTGGAAACCTGAGGAACACAAAATTCCCACCACCGGCCTTAACTGTCGAAATTTTGAGGATAGTTTTCCATCATCGGCCTTCATTGTCGGCTTTCTCTTGTGGTTGATATCCTATCTATAACCAATGCAGCTCTACCTCTGAGCGAGTGTGGGCTCCGAAAATTCGGCCCCGGCCTCCCCGCCGCGCGATTTCTTTTTATTATTCCTTTATTTCGGCGATGAGGGAGTTTTAACGGATATGTTCCGGGGTAAATTTTGGAAGGCAGATGGGTTTGTAGATAAGACACTACCCAGAGTTTTCGCCCTCATTTTGTGAGGACTTTATGATCTGAGTTCTGGTTTCCTATAGGCGCAAGCCCCTATATTTAATTACCCCTCCCGATCACGAGAGAGAACTTTCGATTAAGGCTAGTAGTCAATCAGATACGTAGAATATACGTGTTATCCAACATATAGTAGCAGCAATGGGTTTGGATGTTGGTAGAAATTGGATTTGGAAATTAGGTTTGAAGGTTTGGGGGAGAGAGAGATTTTGGCCTTGTATGGCCAAGGATGGAGATACATAGCAAATCAAACTTACTTGGGGTTCTGACATGATATCAATCAAAAGGTTGTCTTTTATTGCTGATAAAATAACCTTTATTGCTACTATAATATAGCCTTCATTGTTGGAGATGAGGGACACAAAATTCCCACACCGCTTATGTCGAAATTTTGAGGATAGTTTTACCAATAATAGGCCTTACAATTGTGGTTTCTCTGTGGTTGATATCTTATCTATAACAATGAGCCTCTACTCTTGAGCGATGTGGGTCGAAAATTTCGGCCCGGCATCCAGCTGTGCTTATGGGAAGGATGTGGGGGGTATGATGTGGATTGGATGTAAAGGATAGGTGCAGAGTTTGAAATTGTTTGTTTATATGGATATGTGTTGTATGGTATTTATGATTATGTTCGGCGATGAGTATGGAGGAGATATTTGAGTAGTGGGAGGATATAGTCGGGATATGTTCCGGGGTATAACATTATTGGAGGCAGATGGGTTTTGTAGATAAGACCTACCCAGAGTCTTTCGCCTTCTATTTTGTGAGTGACTTTATGATCTGAGTTCTGGTTCTCTATAGGGGAAGCCCCTATATTTATTGCCCCTCCCGATCACGAGAGAGAACTTTCGATTAATGCTAGTGTCAATCAGATACGGTTAATAGATCGAGCAGGCATTGTAGTAGCAGCATGAAGTTTGGAAATAGTTGGAGAAATTTGAGAACTGGAAGATTTGATATTTAAACAGAATATTTCACCATCTTAAGCACTTAAACGCGGATTGGTGTTGGGGGGAATGGATTGATTAGACCCAGATCGAATGATTTCCATGGTTCCGTCCGTTCCGGGCCATCAGTGGTCGCCGTATGGATCTACTGTTAGTCCAGAGGAGGAGTAGATCGTAACCCAACCTGAACAAGGGAAGGGATCCTTGTCGCAAGCCATTGGTTGCTTGTCCAAGGGGACTTGTCAGACTAGTCGGTGAAATTTGTCTAAGGGGACAAAATTTAATGCCACCTAGCTAACAGAGGGGCTTTTGTGCACCTATCGATATTCTATTGATCTATATCTCAAGGATTTTGATGCAATAAGAAGGGTATTGGCTCCGGCCATAACCGATATATGTGGTGGCCATTGGCAGCAAAAACCATCGGTTCAGAGGGCCACCGGGTATAACCGTTTATCCTGCGGTGCCTATTGGGCGGCCAGACCGCCGGTTAGATGACAACGTATCACGTCTTCTGGCAAGAGATTGTTTGGAATGATCCTAGTGATATTTTTTGTGTAGGCATTGGCCTTTTGTGAGCTTAGAGTTTATTTGAATTATTCAACTCGGAGGGGCACATAACTGTTGCAGGAGGGTGGATGGATGTTAGCTTTTGAGGTGATTGTATTGGATTGATTTGACAGATGTTAAGGATGAATCTGGAGTTTAAGGGGATTTGTGGAGAAAATTTTGATTTTGGACTTTTGGAGGCATTTAAACAATGCCTGAAATGAACCCCTCCGTGTTGAGAATCTTCATGTTCAACACAGAATGCCATCATCGGGAGGTTTCGGGGCGGGTCATTTACCATTGGTTGTTGAAGCGCTGTCAAGAGGTCGACCAAAGACCGTTGCTGTGGTCGAGCTAGGATCGGGTTTTCTGGTAGTGACTTTATGCTTTGTTTAGTAAATTTTCTTTGTTGAAAGCCTTGAAGGCCGAATATAAATGCACAAAATAGAATATTCGGTCAACTCTGTGACCGCATATTTATTCGATATCTCGAACCCTGTCTATCTCTCTATTCACACTGCTTGCGAGGGTCGCGGGTGTGCGTAGCTTTAATGGCATTTTGACAAGTGAGAATTCTCTGATATATAGCGAATAGCAGCGGCTGAAGGCGCTAAATGAATGGATTAGACAATGACGAGTCGCCAACAACCATATTTCTGTTTGTTGGTTCGAGCTTATCGACTTCTATTGACTTGTTAATGAAGAGCATCTGGGTTCGAACTTAAATCACTTGCTCAACCCCCGGCAGCAATCTAGACGTCAGTGATTGTGTAACCAATAACACGCTTGACAGCGCGCCTTGGGTGTATTTATATACCCTTTAGTGGTACCTATGTGTATTACAGTTTATAGGGCACGTGACAGGGCGTATTTTTGAAAGTATTTAAAACGCCTATTCGTCCGTAGTAACGAGTGTTGCGGATGCCAGAGTGGTGTTCTAGTCTTGATATTAAACTCCCCCCTTTTTCTCATTTTCAACGCGGGAAGGTTTCTCTTGGATTTGGATCAAAGACCGCGTAATTTGGAAAGAACTCCTTTCAGGCTCTTCTGGCTAGTTGGATTGCTACTTTTCGTGTTTGTGGCACACCGAACTGTTATCTTCTTAATTATTTTAGAACAAAAGAGACTTGGAACACCAGGGAAGTTTGGTTCTATTTGTTCAAAATTCTCCCGTCCTTTCCTGCCAGGGGATGTCTTTTTGTACATAGAGTCTACCCTTATACTTCAAGCGCGACTTGTGAATCTTGATCAACACTGTCGTAGATGATATTCGTACTTGTGTCCACGTGATTCATTGATGTTTCAATACACTATTGTTATCCACAGTATTCGTATGCATTATGTGGGGACCGCTGTATCCACTACGAGCTTAGAAAATGTTTTGCAGGAGATTCGATTCATTCTGCATTCATATCAACCCTTTCACCAAATCTCGAGGTGGTTGTATGATTGACTCTGTCCACAGGGTTCGTGAAAAACCACTAAAAAGCAAACTAACGCAGAGTTACCTGTGATGCTAACGAGGTACCACTGGTTTGTTATCCACAAAGTGACTTGTCATGTATTTGCGGAGCCGTTGTTTTACTACGTAGCTCCTGGAACTGTTCGTAGGAGACCCATTGTTGCCTTCATCATGCCCACCTGTCACCAATCTCATGTGGGTTGTTGATTGTACTTGTTTGTAGGGAGGCGGAATCTTTGATTTGCTGGTCTTCAATATTGCCATCTCAGTCAACAGGCATTGTAGAGGATTGTCGCAGGAGATTCCAAATAAGTAGATATAGGAGAAGGGACGCCATGCGTTTCACGCTCTTGCAGGTACGATGCAACCGATCTTGTGAGAACTGTTGTAAGAGAGTCTGCTACATTATTTATACTGCATGCAATTGAGATCTTGTGTTTTGTTCTTGGAAGTTAAAGTCTTCTGAAACCTTTTCAAATTCATGTTAGAGTTTACTCGAGCTTGAATTCTATGTTCGGGGTCCCTGATGTCAAGTCTTCAGGTTAAGTACATTTGTTCGAGTGCTTGTGCAGAGTCTTCTGAAGTTCTTTGCAAGTCCATTTGAATGTTCAAGTTGACTTGCAGTTTGGTTCAAGTATGATTTTTATTTCATTTGAATTTAGATTTTTATAGTCATTTGGGGTTTGTTCAAGTTCAAGTCCATAGTCCACAAGTCATCGTGTTCTTGTATCATAAAGTTCAAAAGATCCCATGTTATGTTCTTTCTCATTTTGAGATCGGGCTCTTTGTTCTCTTTAGAGCTTCAAAACAGGTCCGAGTAGGAATAATATTTCACCCGAAATTTTTCGCAGCTCTAGCCATTCCCCCGTTTAGGGGAAAAACTACGAGGAAACTGGGCCTTTCCCACGCTAAGAAAAGCTGGTATGGTAGTGCCTTTCGTAGGACACGCGGCCGTTGTAAAGTCTTTGTCCACCACGGCTTAAGAAAAGTGTGTATGATTTAGTTGTACCTGTTGCAAGAGAAAAAAAGCAAGTTGTTTCCCTTAAAGCGGGTAGCTGTGGATGGGGTTAGTACCTGGAATGTGGATCGTCATAGGTGAACGGCGCAAGCGAGACATGGGTTGCCTTTCCTCGAAACG
>NW_021563156.1:8281-16961 GCF_001605985.2 Dendrobium catenatum
ACCACGCTAAGAAAAGCGTGTATAGGTGGTTAGCCGGCTCGTCGCACACGTCGAGGTCAAGATTTGGAACCAAAGGCCGCTCGCCTACCTTGTCGTAGGTGTCGCGCCGGTTGCCCCTCCCACCACGCTAAGAAAAGCGTGTATAGGCAGACCACCGACTCGACAGACCGCCGATTCGACACGCAGGACGAGGTAAGAAAGAAAGCCTAGGTTCCAAAAATTATACCTTTGGCTGCCGGCGGATCGACGGTGAAGGGCACGGATGTCGAGGCGGGGAGTAAGCACATTATTATAATTAATGTTAATTAAAATAATAATAAAGTAATTATAATTAATAATTAATTACTAATTATAATTAATATATTAATTATCATTATAATTATTTAATAATTAACTATAATTAATCGAAATTAATCAAATAATTATAACTAATAATTAATTATTAATTATAAATTAATCGTAATTAATTAACTAATTATAATTATAATTAAATAATAATTAACATTAATAATAATAATAGTAATAATAAAATAATTCCCTACCCCATTCTCTGCTCACGGGATCCGACCGAAGAAGCATGGCAGGGAGAAAGTTACCTACACAGCAGCGAGCTCCCGTGCCTGCTTCCGATCGGGATGTCGTAACTCTGATCCGACCGCAAGGGACAGTCGTGGATGGAGCAAAGTCGGACCAGCCACGAAGGATCGAAGAAGCGATCGAAAGGGAGGAAGTTAACTTCACAGTCGGCGAACTCCTGTGGTTGCTTCCGCACAAAATGTCGTAACTTCCGTCCGAACAGGAGGGGAAGGCGTCGGAGGCAGCGAAGTCGACCGGCCACGCAGGAGCAGGAGAAGCGATGCCTGCGATCTCTACACCTCCTGTGGAGTACCGAAGCCAAACATCAATGGGGGCGCCGAAGGATTCGAAGAAGCAGCGAGAGAGGGAGAGAGAAATCGAGAGAGAGAGCTTGCAGAGGAGCTCGGAGAGGCCGAAAGCATCTGCAGCTTTTTAACGACTCCAAGCGAGTCGTGTGGGCGACGTGGGAGACGCGACGTTTGGTCGTGCGAGGAATGGCGACGACGTGCGAGGTTCGGCGCAGAGCAGGTATGCACGATCTCTCTTTCTCTTTTTTTTTATTATTTTATTTTTGGACTCCTATTTTTTTTATACCAGGGGGTCAACAGCGAGTAATTGAAAGCTAGTCTCCAGCTTGACGGGGAGTGTCAAAATCTCAGTCATCCCTTGGCATTTGATCCCACGGTCAGGATGAGAATTTGTGGGAGGCTCACCTGGATCACGCCAATATCCTTTTATATTTGGGTAGCAGAATTAGGAAGGATTATATTGAGGCAATTATGTATCAATTAGAAGTTATTAATTTCTTTATTAAGACATCTTGTATAAATCTATAAATATGGATAATTTTGTATGATAAGTAGAAGGTATTTTTACCCTTCTCAAATTCTATGAATTCTAACATGGTATCAGAGCCAACAGCCTTCATTGCCGATTGAAGAACGATCATAGAATCGTCGGATGAGGAAAAGAAAAAAGAAGAAGAAAACAGAGCTTCCAGATGCCGTCGACACTACCTCCGACTCGGACGAACGCAAGCAAGCGGAGTCGAACATCCAGGTGGAATCGACACCAGAAGGAGGCAGCACCAGGCAGAACTGGAGCAGGGCTACGGAGCTCTATCCGACTCTCCCACTACCTGCGAACGGTCGAACAGCCACGAAGGAACCGATCGAAATATCGTAACTTCTGATCCGACATAAGGGAGAAGTCTTCGAAGGAGCATAGTCGAACAGCCACGAAGGAGCCAAAGAAGCACCTCCTGCGATGCACCCGAAGCCGAACAGCAACGACGTCAAAGGAGCGTAGTCGGACAGCCACCGAGGAGCCGAAGAAGCGACATGTGCCTACACCTCCTATGATGCAACAAAGCCATAAACGGAGGCGAACGAAGCTTGCGAAGAATTGAAGCACGTCCGACTCACGCGTGCGAAAGAAAGGCTTCATGCCCTAGCTTCTCTCGATCCGAGTCCTTTAAAGCTCGGTTCAGTTCGGTTCGGTATACTAAACTTAGAGGTTATTTATAAAAAAAATAAAAATAAAAAAATAAAAAAATAAAAAACCAAAATTTTGAGGAATGTAGGTTCCCACAACCAACCTTCATTGCCGGAATTATGAGAAATATTGGTCCTTATACCTGCCTTTATTGTTGGAATTATGAGGAATGCAGGTTCCCACCTCAAGACTTCATTGACAGAATTTTGCCATATATTGTCGTGCCTTCATTGCCGACATTCCCTTGAGAATCAAGAGGAGACATACCTAAAGGATAATTAATCCACCATCTCTGTTGTCCCACCACTGGCCTTTATTGTCATTTCCGGTATCTTGAGGGCTATTGTTCAACGCAGCCTTCATTGCTGCCCTTACAGGCTTGATTGATATAGCCTTCATCGATATCATTTGTTGTTGAAGCTAATTCTCCCAAAGTTTTGACCAAATGGAAAACTATGGTGCACTAAGAGAGTTGATAATTATACTGGACTAATTACCAAGCTGAGAATAATTGATATGTATTCCCCAGCTTGAGGGGGAGTGTTAAAATCCCAACCATCCCTTTGGCCCTTGATCCCATGACCAAGGATGGAGATACAAGCAAATCAGCCTTTATTGCTGACATGATCAAATCAATCTTTATTGTTGATCAAATCAACCTTTATTGCTAATATAAATACAACCTTAATTGCTGGAAACCTGAGGAACACAAAATTTCCACCACCGACCTTAATTATCGGAATTTTGAGGATAGTTTTCCATCATCGGCCTTCATTGTCGGCTTTCTCTTGTGGTTGATATCCTATCTATAACCAATGCAGCTCTACCTCTGAGCGAGTAATTGCAAGCTAGTCTCCAGCTTGACGGGGAGTGTCAAAATCTCAGTCATCCATTGGCATTTGATCCCACGATCAAGATGAGAATCTGTGGGAGGCTCACCTGGATCACGCCAATATCCTTCTATATTTGGGTAGCTGAATTAGGAAGGATTATATTGAGTCAATTATGTATCAATTAGAAGTTATTTATTTCTTTATTAAGACATCTTGTATAGATCTATAAATATGGATAATTTTGTATAATAAGTAGAAGGTATTTTTACCCTCTTCTCAAATTCTATGAATTCTAACATTTCCCATCACATCACTCGTCTTAATCTACCTTACATTTTGTTTATTTGATTGCTTTTCAAATTACTTCTCACTACATCAGAGATTACCTGATTACTTTTCATTTCCCTTAAACTACCCACTCAACTTCAATGAAACAATACATCAATTCGTCGGTCTTGTTTTAGTTTGACATTTTATTTTGTTTGATATTAAATTTTTGTATTAATCATATTTTGGAGTTAAAATTTGAGTTATATGGTTATGGAACTTAATCATATTTTTTTTATTCAAAACGCTAATGAAAACCACAAAGATGACTTTTTTTACCCGACATTCAGGAAAAAACTTATGTATTAATGGCAATTAATTTGAGTAGAAAATAACATAAACTTTTGAAACCCTAATGGAAAAACTAAGGTTAAAAACTATATCCAAAACTTATGCTCTTAGTTCAAGAATGACACAAAATTTAAGGATATTAGATAATACACTATAAAATTTGTCATCATTAAGCAATATATTGATGCAGTGATATGCCATAATGTTATTTTAAATTTATGTCATGTAATATTACGCAACCTATATTTATGGGATATATATGCTATGTATTATAAAAGATGGTAAATTTTCTAATTTGTAAAAGCGAAATGGTGTATCTTTCAACATTTCAGCACCACCAAAAGATCTAGATATTGTGATGCAAGCCAAAAGGTGTTTATATGCTAAAATTAGAGATCACTTGTTCAATAGGAAACTATCATAGCAGCACTCACCTCATCCTCTTCCAAGAAAAAGAAAATGAAGTGTCAATAAGAGCCGTTAGTAGCATAAGAAAAGCTTGCCAAAAATAAGTACTTTCAAAAGGAGCACCCACCTAGCTAACCTAAAGCCATTTCTAAAAATGCAACTAAACCAAGCAAGTTCTTTAAAAGAAGAAGAAACCTAGCCAAAACCATATGCAAAGGACCTCCACAACAAAAGCTATAAGTCGCATCAAGCAAAAGACCTTCATAATTTTTATGATAAAACCTACAAGTAGGGTCACAAAAATATGGAAGACAAGAAATTCCAAGCACCCCACAATGAAGGTAAAGATAAAGAGAAGGGTAAGCTTCAATACTCTTTTGTAGACACAAAATACTGTTACGCGTGAACCGGCCCAGGAGGGGCCGGCTGGACCCGGTTCAGCCCGGGTCTACACCAGGCGGGGGCGGAAATGCCCAGAGGAGGGGGCGGACAAGGTGGACCCCCACTTGGGGCTGATTTAATTATGTGGGAGGGAAATTTTTGAATGCAAAGGGCTGTTTAGGTAATTTGTAGGAATCCTTTATTGTTAATTAGGAGGATTAGGAGGGAGGGGGGATCATCTTGAATTGGAATCTAATTTGAGATCTAGGGTTTGTGTTCTTGGGCTCTAGGCTACGGCTAGAGATTTGGAGAGTTTTTCCTTCCTCTCGAATTGAAGGAAAGTTGTATCTTGCAAGTGCTTTTCATCCGTTATCGAAATAAAAGTGTTTGCATTGTTTTTCCTACGTTTTTCTCCTACGTTCCCTCTCAGATTTTCTTGCATTTGGCTGTTTTTCTGCTGTGGACAGCAGTTTTCCTTTGGATCCTCTTGGTTTTGGTGTGAAACACTTGGAAATCCAAGTGTTTCCTATCAAATTGGTATCAGAGCAGCGATTCGGGGCCACCGGCGGCTGAAATTCTGAAATTTCAGCAAGTTCCTCGTTTCCGAAAGAAGATTTACTCCCTCCTAATCCTCCTAATTAACAATAAAGGATTTCTACAATTACCTAAATAGCCCTTTGCATTCAAAAATTTTCCTCCCACATAATTAAATCAGCCCCAAGTGGGGTCCACCTTGTTCGCCCCCTCCTCTGGGCATTTCCGCCCCCGCTGGTGTAGACCCGGGCTGAACCGGGTCCAGCGGCCCCTCCTGGCCGGTTCACGTGTAACATTACTCCCCTCCCAAAAACTCACCTTGTTCTCAAGGGAAGAAGGAAATTGCTCCTTCACTCTTTTAAAGGCTCCATGTAACGTCGAAATCAGGGAGGCCTCTCCATTTGATCAGCACTTCCTGCAAGCTCTAGTGGTTCTAAAACCACTTCTAAATCCTCCGTCATAGTAGCTGGTAGTTCTGCACTCACTGCATGCTCCCCATGGCTCTCACTCAGCTGAGACACATGAAACACTGGATGTATAGTGGCTGAGGGGGTAACTTCAATCTTTATGCCACTGCTTCCAATCCTATCCAACACTTCATAAGGGCCAAATTACCTCGGTGCCAATTTCTCGTTCTGCCTTCTAGCCACTGTCCTCTGCCTGTAGGGTCGTAGTTTTAGGAACACCTTCTCTCCACTTCAAACTGCATGTCTCTCCTGTGTGAGTCCGCCTGTTTTTTCATGATTTGTTGTGCCGCAGCAGATGTCTCTTTAGTTCTTCCAGTATCTGTCTCGTTCCTCTAGGTACTACTCCACAGACGATATTGGTGTGCTTTCTCTTCGATAGTGCACTAGGTGCGGAGGGTCCCTCCCATATAGTACTTGAATGGGGTCATCTGGGAACGGAATGGAATGAGGTATTGTACCAATACTCACGCCCATGGCAGCCACTTTGCCCACAATCGTGGGGTTTCGGAGACAAAGCACCTCAAATAGTTCTCCAGCTTCGATTTACCACCTCCGTTTGTCCGTCTGTCTGTGGGTGATAGGCTGTACTTCTCTTTAGAACTGTGCCCTGCATCCTGAACAGCTCCCTCCAGAACTGGCTGAGGAACACTTTGTCTCGATCAGACACAATCGACACCCCATGTAGTCTCACCACCTCCCTGATAAAAGCTGCAGCAACTAACACTGCGGTGTATGGGTGTCTTAGGAGAACAAAATGTGCATACTTACTAAGCCTGTCAACCACCACCATAAATCTGTGAACCCCTCCGACCTTGGTAGGCTATACAATGAAAATCCATGGATACTTCTCCAAACTCTGTTTGGAAGTGTCAATGGTTGTAGTAAGCCTCCCGGAGCCAATGGCCATTGTACTTGTTTTCTCTGACATACTTCACACCTGGCCACCATCTCCTCCACATCTTTATGCATCCCCTTCCAGTAGAGCTCGGATGCTAGCCTCCTATAAGTCTTCTGAACCCCTGAATGTCCCCCAACTGCACTGCCATGAAACTCTTGCAACAAGTGGGGAATGTGTATGGAAGTCCGTCGACATCACAAACCTCCCTGATACAATAGTCTCTTCCCCTCAAAACAGTAGCCCGATGACTACTCTTGTCCTTCTTAGATCCTCCCTGATCTTCCTCAACTCTTCATTCAACATACTTTCTTCCTTGATGGACCCCAATCTACCATTAAAGGAACTGACAAAGCTAATTCCTGAAGCTCCCCACACATCTGGATAAGGCGTCGGCTGCTTTATTTTCCAAACAGGCTGTATTGGATCTCAAAATCATAACCTATGTAGTTAAGATAACACCTCTGATGTTCCTCCAGTCACCATTCTTTGTTCTAGCAGGTATTTCAAACTTCTCTGATCAGTCCTTACAATGAAATGTCTTCCCAAAAGGTACGGCGCCATTTCTGGTATAGCCAAAACGATGGCCATTAGCTCCCTCTCATATACTGACTTCAATCTAGCTCTGGCTGACAGTACTTGACTGAAGTAAGCTATTGGCCGGTGGTTCTGCATCAACACTGCCCCCAGCCCATACCCTGAAGCATCTGTCTCTACCACAAAGACTTGGCTGAAATCAGGAAGTGCTAGGACTGGGACTGTAGTCATGGCTACCTTCAGTTTCTCAAATGCCTGCGTTGCTGCTTCACCCCAAGCAAATCCATCCTTCTTCAGTTGCTCCGTCAATGGCCATGCGATAGCACTATACCCTTCACAAATCTCCTTGTAGTATCCAGTCAACCTAAGAACCCCTTAACTCCTTTAGGTTCCTAGGAATGGGCCACTTATGCATTGCTTCTTATTTTATTCTGATCCGCTGTACTTTCTTCTTGGGCACCACGTGCCCAAGTACTCTACACTGGTCTGGGCAAAGCTGCATTTCTTCAGGTTGGCTTGTAACTGGTGTTCCTGCAATACTCCCAAAACCACCTTCAAGTGTTCTAAGTGTTCCCCTCAGTTTTGCTGTACACCAATATATCATCAAAGAATACAAGTACGAACTTCCTGAGGTACTCCCTGAAGACCCTGTTCATCAGAGACTGAAATGTAGCAGGAGCGTTAGTCAAACCAAAGGCTATTACAGAAATTCATAATGCCCTTCATGTGTCCTGAAGTCTGTCTTTGGAACATCGCCTCTTTCATTCTGATCTGGTGGTATCCGGATTTTAAAGTCTAGCTTGGAAAACACCATGCCCAATAGTTCATAATTATCAAACAGTTCATCAATCACTGGAATTGGGAACTTGTTTGGTACATGCCTTTTTCAGAGCCCTGTAGTCCACACAGAATCTCCAACTCTCATCCTTTCTTCTTTACCAGGAGACTGGACTAGAGAAAGGGCTTACACTTGGCCTTATGATCCCTGCCTCCAACATCTCCCGGATCAGCCTCTCTATCTCATCCTTTTGGATCTGGGGGTAGCGGTAAGGGCGAACGCTGATCGGTGTCTCCCCTTCTTCAAAATAATGGCGTGCTCCAGCTCCCTCTAGGTGGCAAACCTGTGGAGGTTGAAAAACCTCCCTGAACTGTTGTATGACCGGTTGCACTTTCAAGAGGAATGTCTCCCTCCTCCCCCACACTGAACTTTCTCCAATCGTTGCAGTCTCCACCAAGTATCCACCCCCACACTCCTGGATGGTTCGGATCATGGACTTGAGAGACACCCCCGTCCTAGACAAGCCGACATCTCCCTGTATCACCATTCTCCTCCCTCCCCCCCCACTACCAGTTCCATCCTCAGTTCTCCCCAGTTCACCTGGTCTCCCCAAAGTTTTGCAGCCACTCATTCCCAAAATCACATCAGTACTTCCCAATTCTAAGGGAAGAAAATCCTCCCTCACCTGTATCTCCTGAATGGTCAGCACCACTCCTCTACAAACTCCTCTCCCCATTTCCACCTTCCCCGTGCCATCATCACCATAGCCTTCCGTATCCACTAGTGCCATACCAAGCAAATCAACAAGTCGGTGGAAATGAAATTGTGGGTTGCCCCACTATCTATCAGAACCACCACCTCGTGGTCAGCTATCACCTTTCACTTTCATAGTGTGACTCGAAGTGAATCCCACTACAGAGTTCAGGGAGACTTCTGCCACATCCAGGTGCAACTTCTCGTCCTCCACTTCTGACCTGCTCCCACCTTCCTCTTCGTCTTCCTCTTCGTCTTCCTCTTCTTCGCAAACAAGGAGAACCTGAAGAGTCCGGTCCTTGCACCTATGTCCCGGCATGTACTTCTCATCACATCTAAAGCACAATCCCTTGGCCCTCTTCTCCTGCATCTCCTTATCAGTAAGCTTTTTAAAATTTCCCCCAGG
>NW_021563156.1:16971-120290 GCF_001605985.2 Dendrobium catenatum
GGTACATGCCTTATTCAGACCCTGTAGTCCACACAGAATCTCCAACTCTTCATCCTTTCTTCTTTACCAGGAGACTGGACTAGAGAAAGGGCTTACACCTTGGCCTTATGATCCCTGCCTTCCAACATCTCCCGGATCAGCCTCTCTATCTCATCCTTTTGAATCTGGGGTAGCGGTAAGGGCGAACGCTGATTGGTGTCTCCCCTCCTTTCAAAATAATGGCGTGCTCCAGCTCCCTCTGAGGTGGCAAACCCTGTGGAGGTTGAAAAACCTCCTGAACTGTTGTATGACCGGTTGCACTTCAAGAGGAATGTCTCCCTCCTCCCCCACACTGGACTTTCTCCAATCGTTGCAGCTCCACCAAGTATCCACCCCCAACCTCCTGATGGTTCGGATCATGGACTTGAGAGGACACCCCCGTCCTAGACAAGCCGACAATCTCCCTGTATCACCATTCTCCTCCCCCCCCACTACCAGTTCCATCCTCAGTTCTCCCCAGTTCACCGTGGCTCCCCAAAGTTTGCAGCCACTTCATTCCCAAAATCACATCAGTACTTGCCAATTCTAAGGGAAGAAAATCCTCCCTCACCTGTATCTCCTGAATGTCAGCACCAACTCCTCTACAAACTCCTCCCCATTTCCACCTTCCCGTGCCCATCATCACCCATAGCCTCCGTATCCACTAGTGCCATACCAAGCAAAATCAAAAGTCGGTGGAAATGAAATTGTGGGTTGCCCCACTATCTATCAGAACCACCACCTCGTGGTCAGCTATCACCCCCTTTCACTTCATAGTGTGACTCGAAGTGAATCCCACTACAGAGTTCAGGGAGACTTCTGCCACATCCAGGTGCAACTTCTCGTCCTCCACTTCTGACCTGCTCCCACCTTCCTCTTCGTCTTCCTCTTCGTCTTCCTCTTCTTCGCAAACAAGGAAGAACCTGAAAGAGTCCGGTCCTTGCACCTATGTCCGGCATGTACTTCTCATCACATCTAAAGCACAATCCTTGCCTCTTCTCCTGCATCTCCTTATCAGTAAGCTTTTAAATTTCCCAGGCCCTCCTCCTCCAGACCTCTCCTTTGGTACTTCTCGTGTACCCCGGTGCAGCTCCTTGGAAGCTAAAAACGTGGTCGTCATCCGTTGGATCCCCCAGAGCTGCTGCCTCGAGTCCCCCTCTCCAGATGCTTCTGGTCTCCGACCAACACTATGCAACTCCATGGCCTCCCCAGGTCGTGTGGTCTCATCACTCTAACGGCGGCTCTGATTTCTGGTCTGAGCCCCTTCATGAAGTTCCCCTCAAGCACGATATCAGAAAGACGATCCAACCTGCTAGCTAGTTCTCAAATCGGCCCGAATTCTGCTACTGTCCCTTCCTGTGTCAAGCGCAAAGAACTGCTCGTAGAAATCCCCTCCGCTGGGTGTTCGGAAACGCTCTAGCAGGCAATCTTTGAACTCCCTCCAGCTTCGAATAGGTCGCCTCATGTCCCGCCATTGTACCATGCCAGTGCCTTCCCTTCGAGCACAGTCCTCCGCTGTCCGTTTCTCCTCCTCTGTCAATCCGTTGACTGCAAAATACCGTTCCACCTTGTAATCCAGCCATGGCCATCTTCCCCTCAAAAGATGGGCATCTTCAACTTCCTCACCTTCGACCTTCCGTTACCCCGGTACTCTCCATAACCTCCCATTCCTCGAAGATGAGGTGCTCCAAGTGTCCCGGTCCTCCTCCGACGTTGGTATCCGAGTCCATCATCATATTCCCCTCTTCCCCTTTCAAAATCAGCACCTCGACGCCTGAAATTCAGCACTCGACGCGCTGATATTCTTCTCCTCTATTGCCAAAATCTGCACTTCTCTCATAATCCTCCCTCCTGCCTTCAAAATCAACACCTTGACGCTGATAAATCAGCACCTCGACACTCGATTTCCCATGCTCATCTCCTCTCTAAGAAAGTGCTCTAGAGGTGGCATGTCGGCGTCTCCCTCCAGGATCTCTACATCCTGATTCCTCCTCCCCCCACGCGTTCGGATTTCCTCCTACGCCGTGATCTCCGGTAGTCTCCTCTGCTTCCGATGTCGTCGGATTAGTCTTCATCTCCAATAATTTCTTCATCATTCTTCCATGGCGTGAATTTTCCCTCAAAACCTTTCGTTGTTGTTGGTGATTTGATTTTGAAAATAAAAAAATCTTTCCTCCAAATCGGTTTTTAATTGACCGACTTTGCCTTCCAAGACATCCACTTCTTTCGCGCATTGTTCTTGTAACGATCCACCGATGATGAAATCAAGAATTCTGTACTTTTTATTTTGTTTGAACATTAGTATATTCTGTTTTCTATTTTATTTTCTTTTCTTTTTTAGCTATCCAATGATGGGAAAGCATCCAATGATCATGGTAGGTAGTGCATATGGCTTGGTAGACCTTTGGTTTGCTGGCTCGATTGGTTCCTGGCTGATGGTGGTTCACGGGTTGGCTGTTTTGGAGCATATGGTTTTGAGCTGATTCTCTAAGTTGCTTGAGCTGAAGTTTAGTAGCTCTTTAATTCTCAAAAAGGTACATCATTATGAAGTTTACTTTTGGAGTGGCCTTGTCCCTTCCCCTTCCCCTTTCTTCTTGTCTCTTGGGAATCCGTGGCCTATTCTTTATTGGTGGCTGAATTCAAAGCAATAGAAGTTATAAAAGAATGCTTTTTCCCTTGGGAGTCCATCCGGCCTTTGTTTTTCCGAACTGGAATTTTTTTCTGTTGCTGTGCTGCTTTGAATTCTCGGTGTCTCCTTGGTTCCTTGAAATAACCCTTTGATTCCTGTTCTGGTTTTAATTGGGGCTGTTTCTCCGAATTGGGAGGCTTTTCCCGTTGCTGTGCTGCTTGGAAATTTCCGCCTGTTTGCTGCCTTGGTTCCGTGAACTGATGGGTTGATTTTCCAAAATTGGCTTTTGGAATTCCTATGAAACAAATGCTTGGGAGCTTGTAAACAATTATGAAGTGGCTTTTGGCATTCCTCTTCTTTACCTATAAATTGGAGATGTTGTTATGAAGAATGGCAGTTGATATTTGTGAGCATATTTGTTATTAACCTGCGGGTTTATTCGGAAATCCCGCGGGCTCTTTCCAACCTTCGTTTCTCATCCCCTCCGGAAATCCTGCGGGCTCTTTCCACCCTTTTCTTCTCGGACTTCTAACCTCTTTCGTCTCTCCGCAAGTGCCGCTCCATCTGTATCCTTCTTCTCAAAAGTAAAGCAACTTTAGGGTGTCGTATCAGAGTTGATTTGAAGCGTCTGTTGAAGAAGTTGACCAATCTTGCAGTGGTGGACCATCGGTTTGCTAGTCTTATGCACTTTACTTATTTAACCTACAAATTCGATGCATGTGAGGAACCCGCTCTGACGGTTGTCTGAGGATAGCGTCTTTTTAAGTTTCTTTATTTCTCCGAACATCTTTTGTTGTGATTGTCAAGTTTTGGGTCGTTTAAGTTTATTTAACAAAGTTTGTTTTAAGTTCTACTCTTTTGTCAGTTTTCTTTCTTGTGTTTTTTTTTTTGTATTCAAGTGATATAGGCTCCCTATATCCCTTGTCTACATCAGAGGGGGGATCATCTTGAATTGGAATCTAATTTGAGATCTAGGGTTTGTGCTCTTGGGCTCTAGGCTACGGCTAGAGATTTGGAGAGTTTTTCTTTCCTCTTGAATGGAAGGAAAGTTGTATCTTGCAAGTGCTTTTCATCCGTTATCGAAATAAAAGTATTTGCATTATTTTTCCTACGTTTTTCTCCTACGTTCCCTCTCAGATTTTCTTGCATTTGGCTGTTTTTCTGCTGTGGACAGCAGTTTTCCTTTGGATCCTCTTGGTTTTGGTGTGAAACACTTGGAAATCCAAGTGTTTCCTATCAAATACCTAATCTTGGTAATCATAATCCAACAAGTTCATCCCAAGATTAGGGTTGGCTAATCAATAGTCAAGTTCCATTGATGGACCAAGAAAGCAAACCAAAAATTGCCAATTTAACACAGATTAGGTCAAGCCATTTGAAGAAAATGTAAACCTACTGATGCGAACCACCGCCGACGCCGACCGGCAGAGGGAGGGTCGGCTACCCCGCGGCGCGCAGAAGCAACCAGAACGGGCGCCGCGCCGTTCGATCCGCCGAAGCAGGGACGCGGGAGGGGGACGCGGAGTGGGACGGGGCCGATCGGCTTGAGCGGAACCGGTCCATTTCTGGACCGGTTTGGCTCAGGTCTAGCCTGAGCTGGGCGATTCAGTTTGGGCAGCCCACTAGTGGGTTTGGTTGGGTCTTTGCTTGCCATAAGTAGGGATTAAGGGGGGATTTCTAGGGTTATGCAAGATTTGAGTTTTCTCTTAGCCTCCTTAGTTTCTTTCTCTTGTTTTTCTAGGGTTTGTAGTGGGAGACCTTGTCCTTCTCGAAGTGGACAAATTGTATCTTGTTTTCCATTGGATTTAGATTGCAAAGGTTTTGGTTCTTCATCTCATCCCTCTTGTGTTGATTTTTTCTTTGATTTGGAGGAGAAATCTTTTCTTTGAAGGAGCATTAGGGCAAGCTCAAACTTGGGAATCCTAGGGCGTATCACCTACATGGTAGATAAATACTACAAGGAGACCAACCAACTTGGGTTGGCCTAATCTATTTAGACAAACTGTACGAAAACTAAAAGAAATAATGTTTGGAATGTCTAGGAAAATAATAAGCTGGCAAATTAGTCACACACAACGCTATTAGAGCAAGGAGGAGACAGTTCAGGTGATAACAAGAATCTAAGAAATCCAAAGACATTGGCCATTGGAGCAAGGAGGAAACATTTGAGGTGCGAGAAGCATTTATCAGGTTTTCTGTTTTCCATTTTTTTTGCTTATGATTATTTCTTTTCCATGAGAACAATGATCTAGTCCTTGAGGGTTTTCTAGCCAATCAGCCTCCCTCTTCCCACAGTTTTGGATACAAAAAGGATCTTGGTAGCTTAAGGACCTTGGAACAACCACCTAAATGTTGGCTGCCACTATAGAAGCGCTGAAGGTCCTTGGGCAAATTCTGATGAGACTGATTTTACCAAATCTAAGGAAGAATAGCAGGTTGTTGGTCTAATTTTGGTGATTGTAAAGGCTGCCAGCTTTGTGCAATCTAGTTTTTTTTTTTTTAATTACCTCTCTTGATTGGTAGTTGTTAACAATTTTTCATAGTTGCTCTATGTTATAAGGTGTCTAGCCCTACTTTATTTCCATTCAACTGGTGTTAATTGCTCAAGGAATTTTATTAAAATTGTATTTAGTAAAATATATAAGTGGTTAGAAAAGAGGATAAATAGGAGACTAGCTGGTATTTAGGAGATTACCACTTTTCATGCAAATGATTAGGATAGTTTTCACATTTCATGCCTGTAATTTAGAAAGTTTCATAACTAGCACATGAAATTAAGATTAGATAAAGAATTGATTAAGTTTTATTAGAATCATTTGTAGTCTTTAAGCAGATTTTTTTTGTATTATTTTACAATGTTGTTTCATAGCATTGGATAAAACTTCATCTCAAAAATAATGCTTAATTAGTTTCCAATTATCCTCTCCCACTCCCTAAGGCTCCTAAGCTCCTTGGTCAATCCCCCATTCTCTCTCTCTCTCAAAACATTATGTCAGACCCCCATTTCCCATTTTCTCTCTAGAAACACCCTGCCTCCTCACTTTCTCTCTTTGCCCAAAAAAGGTCAAGGTAGGCTATGATTTAATTCCTAAGAAAAGGAACGAGAAGGAACAAAAACAAGAGAAATAGAAGGACAAATAAGGAAAAGCAATCCAATAAGAGAAAGAAAAAAAGAAAAGAAAGTCATCATCCCATTCTAAGGCTATCTATCAAAATCTAATTTTCATTATTCACCTTCATCTCCTTCTGGCAATAAATATAACTTGTTTAATTATCCAAATTCTTATTTGGTTATATTTAGTTGGAGCTTTTATGGTGCCATAAACCCAAGTCCACAACTTAAAAATCTACCTATCCATGCATCAGTCCACACATTCACCAAAGATTCAACACTAACCTACAAAATTGAGAGTGGGCCCACTTATGAAAAGAAAATTGAGAGTAGGCCCACTTATGAAATCTTTTCAGATTCAATATTAAATCCTCAAGTAAATCACACCACCAAAGTATTTCTTTAGATATATGCACACAACTACACATATTAAATTGGCATATATATGTTTCTCTTTTTTAAAGTCTTGCAACATGTTAACCCTTCCTGCAATGCTTTTTTCCATCAAGTCTATTTTGATCTTCTTTTGTCTCTTTCGCAAGAAGACACCTCTTCAACACCTTCTTGAAGTAACCCTCATCCCATGTGGTCACCAAGATATCCATTGATCGACACCATCACCATTTGCAAACCTTCAAATCCCTTATCTAAATCATTTCCAAAGCCAACATTCGACTCTTGCCATTTACCACCTCACTAGCACCATCCGAACCTATGTAGTGCTAAATGAGTGGTTGGATGTACCGTGCATATAAACACCGTTCACCTCAAGATTCTCATAGTTCCTCATCCTTCTTGTTAAATCTCGTTTTGTTCGAAGGATGATATCGAACCGTACTTCGTATTTCCTATGAACTAAAGGCATGTGGGGAGAATGTAATGAGGTTTGAGTATGAAAGAGGAAACATGAAGATGAACCCGAGAGAGGTATAAATTTAGACAATCTTTATTATCTAAACCAGATATACAAGAATAATCAAAACGAGAGCTCTGAACTATTGAGCTTGAGTAGAAAAGGAAAAATGATACAATATTTCCTATTTATAGGGTGTGATATCTCTCGTTTTTCTCTCTATCATCCCTGTTCTTTTGTATATATAAGAGAAAAAAAAGTCTTTTTTATGTCGTCCCTCCTCCCCCTTCTATAGGGTTCAGAAGGATGTAGAGATTATGTCCTGGATATGGGAGCTATCCCATCAATCTTTTATTGTAAGACAATCGTTTGTGCGAGTAGAATGGCGGTTGAGAAGGGTGAGCCGAGTAAGGTCGATGATGAATTGGGGTCGGCCCACTGACATGAGGTGGGGAGAGTAGCATTTGGACGTGGTCTTCAGGTTGACGTGAGAGATTTTTTAAGAAGCGATGCGTGTCGTTGGCTATTTGATGCATCTCGCATGGGAAACTTGATTTAGAATTAGATGGATAAAGATATGTCTAGCTAAGAGAGGAACTTCTAGGGTAGCCTTTGCAAGATGGGGGGACAACTTCCTGGAGGATGTGGCCGGTGCTAGTCGTGGTGCTCCAGTGTTAAACTCGTTCCAGCTTCTAATCGAGTCCCTCAAACGAACGATTTCGAGAGAGGAGCAGGTCCCCATTCCATTCGACCCGAACATAACATTCAAGATACCTACAAACGGGTATCTATACAAATAGTCATGGATGTACACATTTGGTGTAAGCAACATCGCTAGTCTCAATCAAAGACATTGAGGTTGAGAAAAGAAGAACGAGAGCATGAGGATAAAATTAGGAGCCTAATCCTGTAAACAATAGAGCCGTAAAAACATACAAGACCTTTAAACATGTTTCAACCAATTCAGTTGACATCATTCAGATTTGATTCCATCAACAGTTTTTTGGGGATTGACATCATTCAGATTTGATTCCATCAACAGTTTTTTGGGGATCTGGCTAGCTATACATCCCAATCAGAAGGTCAGCTCTATGTTCAATTGCTTGAATTAGCCAGTTTGTCCAGCAAAATTTAAAGCATTGTATAGCACAAAATTACATATATCATTGGTGAATAATGAGATTTAAGTGGCAAGGCGGCAGGCCCAAGCGTTCAAAGATTGATGCCCTTACAAAACCAAGGCTTATCATCATCACCCGGCAAACGTATATACTCCTCTTAGAAAAGAGCTGGAAGAAGAGAAAAAGTGGTGAAGGCTTGATTACCATAATATTCCTTTTCTCCATTGGTAACAACAACCAAACATTATAACTCATGCAACATGAGTAGTTGAAGTGAGCTAGACATCATTTTCTCACTCATCGGACAATTTGGTTTCCAAGTGCCTGGTCTAATCACTACTTTTGCTCTGCCATGCTGATACCCCATAGGAAACAACATAAACTATGCGTATAAGCGCTCACCCAAAAGCTCCAAAAATTCACTTGTTCAGAAACAACGTTTCAATTAAGGTTTGTAGATAAAGTTCTTTTAACTTTTCATCTGTAGGAAAGTGATTGCAACGTCCCCAGAAAGGACTCAATTTGTTATAAATATCAAACAGCAACAGAGCAATAAAGCAACCTGTTGACCAGTTGAAGTATAGGAGTTTCCAACATATTTCTACAACTGCGAGTTGGAAACACAAGGCAGTGAATCCAACTTAAAAAAAAGGGAAAAAAAAATGAAAGACTTAACATTAGTTGCATTACGAAAGTCATCAATGCAAAACTGAGCTGTCCGAAGAAAATTTTTTGTATGTTGTGTACATCCTAGAAAAGACCACCTCAAAATAATCCTCAAAGAAAAAAATTACAGCCCAGATTTTTTTCCTAAACAGTACTTAAATGAGTCAACACAGTCAGTCTACAATAGCTGCAATCAGTTTCAGCATAACCATTCCACATTTAATACCAACTAATACATCCAAAAATAACACTACTCATAGAATTTTACCTTATGCCCCTTCAATTGCATAACTTTCGAAACCTCCTTCACAGAGCCATCCTTTGCATACAGGATTTCCCAAACCTAAAAAACAGCCAATAAAATGTGATTTATCATTTAAAAAAATTAGCATAACCTCACTTGAAAATTACATCACCGAGCAATACTAGGCATTCAATGTATGTATACAGGATTTTCCAAACCTAAAAAAAAGCCAATAAAATGAGATACATACATACATACACACAAATATATCATACAATTGATGATGATGTTACAATGAAAGAACAACTCCATGATACTGCTTCAACATATTTGAGATGGTGTTACGGCAGGAGGGGAGTGAGCGGAATCAAGAATGGAGCCATGGGGAGGGTTCGACCAGCCTTTTGGGGCCAGGAGAGCTGTCATGCATTATGGAAAGAGGAGAAATCAAGGGGAGCTGTTTATGAAGAATTATGTTTATTGTGTTAAGGAAGATTTACTAAATTATATTTATGTTGTTTAGAAATGTTCTATTTGTGTTAGTGCGTGTTAGGCTATTTAAGATAATTTTGTCTAGGGTTAGGAGAGGAGATAATTGGTGTTGCTGTAGTTTTATTTTGGAGAGCTTACTAGTGGCGTCTACAATTCGTGGGAGAGCTGATCTACCTCTCAAATAGTATATCAATTATATCTTTCTATCTTGTTGAAGAGATGATGTAGGCAAAAAATTGCCTATTGGTGTTCCCCATGTTGTCTATTCCCTTCCCTAACTATTTTCTATGAAATGTTGGCTCCAAAAGTAGTAGTGACTGTTGGTTTCCTGCTGTTTTTCTAGGCAGATTTATGGCTGCTATTTTTTTCCTGGGCTGGCCGTGCCTTGCCTTGGTGTCTGTTGGAATTCCTGGCTATTTGGTTCCTGGGCTGGTTGTTTGGATAATGGCTGCTTGGTTCCTGGGATGGTCGTGCCTTATTCTTTGGGTTTTTTTCCCCTGTTTTGATTGGAAGCTTGGGTGGCACTTGTAGGAGGCCGTTTGGATTCTTTTTTCCTACATATATGATTGTTTGCTACTGTTTTAAAGAGAGAGTTTTTGATGATTTTTGGAATGTAAACTTGCGGGTTTCACTAGCTTGCGAGCTATCTTCCTCTACCCTACTTCTATTTCGTCTCAGACCTTCTACCTACATATTCTCTCCATAGTTTTTCATTCCATCAGTATCTTTCTTCTCTAAAAAAATATAAAAATTGTAAGGTGTCTTTGAGTCGTATTTGTAGGGTGTCATTGTATCGTGTTTCATGTTGTGTCCTTTTTATTTGAAGTTGTAAGGTAGTGTCCATTTCATAATAGTAGTGTTATATGCTATCAGTGTTTAGTCTTTTGTTTTAAGGAAATGAAGACTTTGAGTTTGCAATCTTAATTGTGTATTTTTTTTATTTGCATCAATTTGGTATCAAAGAGTCAAGGTTATCGTGTCTTTTTTTTATTAAAAAAAATGAATAGTCAAAACAATCAACAAAGCCATAAAAATTCTGAGAAAGATAAATATGAAGAAGAAAGTCAGTTAATTATGTCTTGGATTCCAAAGGACAAATTTCCAACAACAAAATGGGTTCCATCTAATCATGTTCGTCTAATCCTCTACAAATCGAACTTCTCAAAATTCGAAGATATTTATATTTATGTATAGAAAGATATGAAGCTAAGAAGCTTCAATTCCTATCCGAATTTGAACGAGAAAAGGAGATCATCAAAAGAAGGCATGACATGCTAATTCAAGAATCGAAAATGCCATATCTTCATAATTTTGAATCGAACTCATCAGGAGATCAGATTTCTCCATCGAGGGAGAATTGATGTAGGCAAAAAAATTGCCTATTGGTGCTCCCCATGTTATCTGTTCCCTTCCCTGGCTATTTCCTATGAAATGTTGGCTCCAAAAGGAGTGGTGACTGTTGGTTTCTGCTATTTTCCTAGGCAGATTTATGGCTGCTATTTTTTTCCTGGGCTGGCCGTGCCTTTCCTTGGTGTCTGTTGGAATTCCTGATTGTTTGTGATGCGGACATCGGCACGAAGATTTGGCGCATCTATCACAGGAGGCGTCGTAAATCGACGGCTATAATTTAAATTGTCATTTATGAGTTATTTTCTGAATTTTAGCTCTTATTTTATGTTATTTCATGTTTTACCCCTAGGTTAGTTTATGTGAGTGTTGTGGCCCAAGAGGCAATTTTATAATTTTGAGTTTTTCTTATGTTGTGGCCTATATATATGGCCTTAAACTATTGTAATGGGGATGAAGATTTGATATTAAAAAAATTTGTGTCCACACTTGTGTTCTTCTTGTAAGAGAGCGTTAGTGAGATTCCTATGGAGAGGAATCAGAGTTTTCACCAGCCGCAGGATGGGTCCGGACTCGTGACTTGAAGTCCCTTGAAGAAGGGCAAAGCATCACCCGTCAGTCTTCGGAAGAGTCCAAGGCTCGCGTTTTTTATTTTTTAATCTTTCGTTTCTATCTTTGTTTTTTTTTTTCTTTTGTTCCTTCTTGTTGTGTCATCCTCTACCTCCGTCCACCATCGCCGTCTCCATTTCCACCATAAGCCGCTGGCCACCTCACCCGAAGATCCACCACAAACTGCCGGCCATGGCTCCCTAGCCGCCGGCTTCATCCTTTCCCCTCTCTCCTTGGATTTCCTAATTAGGGGTGCATGATATTAGGAATTAATTTGAAATTCAAATTGTTTAAAATTTGAAATTCAAACTTCTTTCTTAATTTAGTCCACCTATTTTTGGAAAGTGATTAATTGAAATCAATTTGAAATTTAAATTCAAATCTGATTTATTGTCTCACTTTCATAACTCCTAAATTCAAATCCATGAGCCTTAAACCTCCACATTTGATTTGACATTCAAAACTTTCCTAATTTTCAACTTCTATTTTAGGAAAGTTCATTCATGCAATCCTATTTGAATTTTGAATGAGAGGGGATTTGACTAAAACTTTCCAAATCTCATAAATTTAAACTTGGAAGTCACATTAACTCTCTAAATCCCTCCTGCTTGGTTTTGAAATTATTTCCTAAAACCCCCACTTTGTTTTAGGAAATGATTTAAATTTCCTAAGCCTTATTCCCTATTCTTACCCCCCAAATCAATTCACGGGTTTACTGGACTTTATTTCCCTATTTTCCTAATTCAAATCAAGGATTCAGTGATTTGAATTCCCTCAATTTTCAACACCGCTCAAATCTTTCCTAAACACCTCCTTTTACTTTGGGAATTAAATTCCATCATAACTCACTGCTGGCTGAATTATCCCAAGCTCCTTGCATTGATTTTCTCCACCAAATCCTGCCCACAATTCCTCCTGCAAAGAGTCTTCCACGTACTAGTGCTGCAGCCAAGGATTTCCCACTCCTGACTCCACGTAACAGCTTGGGAAATAAATCCCCCCCCTTCTCAGCAGCTTTTGGAAACAAATCTTGGTTCCAAAATCTGAAACCCTTTCCAAGCCTCTCCCCCTTTCTTCCCACGTTTCTCAGGCAACCATTCTACACCTGAATGTGAAGTCCATTGTTCCTCCCTCCAACACCTTTCTCCTAATACCTTGAAACTCTACATCCAAATTCTGCTAGCTGTCCCCACTCTCCAGCCAGGAAAAACCTGCTGTCCTGTACCCGTGGAAGCCTAAAAACTGCTGTTCAAAAGGATTCCAGCTGCCTACAATAGCTACCAAAGGTTTATACAAGTGGTAAAGGTTGCTGTCCAGAATTTCTCAAGTGTCAAAGTTGCTGTCCAGCATTCGTAGCCATCTCCTATTGCTGTCTCCCTACCCACCTACCCGTTCTACATCAGTTTGGTTCCTGGGCTGGCTGCTTGGTTAATGAGCTGGCCGTGCCTTGTTCATTGAGTTTTTTCCCTCTGTTTTGATTGAAAGCTTGGGTGGCACTTGTAGGAGGTTGTTTGGATTCTTTTTTCCTATATATATGGTTGTTTGATGTTGTTTTAAAGAGAGTTTTTGATGATTTTTGGAATGTAAACATGCAAGTTTCACTAGCTTGCGAGCTATCTTCCTCTACCCTACTTCTATTTCGTCTCGGACCTTCTACCTACTTCTTCTCTCCAAGATTTTTCATTCCATTAGTATCTTTCTTCTCTAAAAAATATAAATATTGTAAGGTGTCTTTTGAGTCGTATTTATAGGGTGTCATTGCGTCATGTTTCATGAGTATATTTCTTCCTTTTTATTTGAAGTTGTAAGGTGGCGTCCATTTCATAATAGTATTGTTATATGCTATCAGTGTTTAGTTTTTTGTTTCAAGGAAAGGAAAACTTTGAGTTTGCAATCTTAATTGTGTATTTTTTCATTTGCATCAAGAGATAATCAAATCTCAAACCTAATCTTTGGATTCTTGCATTTTTCTTATTGCCAACTTGCTTTTTTTATTTCCAAGGCACATCAAATTGGTACCAGAGCCAGGTTTTGGGAGAGATGGCAACAAAAAAGATGGATGCATTGGAAGGCGAAGTGGAGCAAATCAAATCCGGGATGGAGGAGAAGTGCTCAACCATCGAAGGGAAATTTCAACCATGGATGGAAGGTTTTCATCCATGGAAAAGCGATTTGGAGGGTTGGAGGAGATGAAGAGGAAGCTCTTGAAGATGCAATCAAAAACTCCACTGGCGATTCCGATGGCTAACCCTAAATAAGATTTGACCAGGATTCCCTTGGCCGAATTGAGAAGGGAAAGGAGATCAGACATGAGGAGTTCGACGAGAAGAGTCTCTTTCATCAAGAGCCTGCTCTTTTTTTTTTTTTTTTTTTTTTTATCAAGAGCCACCTACTAGGGCTCCAAAAAGGGCGGATTAGGGTTTCCGGATGAGGGGATAGCAATAAGGGAATTTTTTGGTGAAGGTGATAGGGTGGCCGACCACTATGGGTGGCATTTCGGGCAAGGGAAATGGGCCATCGGAGGAGGGGGTCAAGGGTCACCTCATAGGGCTCCGATAAGGGGCAGAATAGGGTTTTTGGATGAGGGGATAGCATGAAGGGAGTTTCTTGGTGGATGTGGTGGGGAGGCCGACCACTATGGGGGGGCTTTTGGGCAAGAAAAGTGGACGACCCGAGGAGGAGGGCAAGCTGAGCCATGAGGATTTGGTCATGCGATGCGGGCGGAAGAAAGGTGGGATTCCTACCCTCGATACACGAGGGAAATATGGAGGGATCAAGGTAACCGCTACACTAGAGAAGGAAGTAGCTATTAGGGCAATGGCAATACTAGAACGAGAAAGTTAAAGATGTCAGTATTGGAGGGAGGATGCCCATGGTTGGGTATATCAGGAGGAAAGGTATTTCGCGGTGAATGGGTTGAGAGAGGAGGAGAAGCTTACAGCCGCAAGGCTATGTCTGAAAGGGAAAGCTCTTGCCTGGTTCCAATGGAGGGAGGCTAGATATCCAATCCATTCATGGGAGAAGTTTAAGGATTGCTTGTTGGAATGTTTCTGAGCTATACAGGAAGGAGACCTATGCGAGCAATTCCTTGTCTTTACTCAGGAGGGAACTATCTGGAGTACAAGGAAAGATTTGAGTTGCTATAGGGGCCGTTGAGGGGAGTCTTAGAGGCGGTGTTGGGGGGAAATTTCGTGAAGGGCATCAAACCTGACATACGAGCGGACCTCCAAGGGTTGAAGGAGACAACGAAGCTAGCCCATATAGTGGAGGATCAGAGACAGATGGAGATGGTCGATAAGAGTGGAGTAGTAGGAGGATCTTACAGAAGTGCCTCGACTTCACTGCCACCAAGAAACCAGACGGCGTATTTTCAATAGGAGGCACTGAGGCAAAATATTAGGGGAGTTTGCCATGGGACCAACTTCAAGCATCTCACAGAGGCAGAGCAAGACAAGAGAGCGAAGGGTATCTGCTTCCGCAGTGATTTAAATTATGCACCAGGCCATTGGTGCAAGGACCGCACACTCCAAGCCCTTATGGTTTGTGATGAGGAGGGGACCAACAGCGAGGATTTTGTGGAGGAAGCAGAAGCGGGAGGAGAGCACCTACACCTTAATGTGACAGAAGTATCTCTTAATTCAATGGTGGGATTTATTCCAAATCACACCATGAAGGTGAAAGGACATATCACGGGTATCCAATGGTGGGATTGGTGGATAGCAGGGATACTCATAACTTCATCTCAAATCGGGCCGTAGACAGTTGGGATTGAAGTTGGTGGATACAGGGAGCTTTGGAGTCATGATGTGAACAAGGATGGTGCAGAGGAGCAGAGAGATTTGCAGGAGGTTGGTGCTAATATTCCAGGGCCTACATATTATGGAGGATTTTCTTTCCCTTGGATTTAGGAAACGCTGATATGATCTTAGGGATAAAGTGATTGCAGATAATGGGGAAAACGAAGGTGGACTGAAAATCTTTGACGATGGAGATTCAAGTGAAGAGGAAGAAGGTGGTGCTATGAGGAGTAGAATCATGGTTTCACTCAAAACCATGATCAAAGTCATACAGGGAGCAGGGATGGACCATAGTTTAAAATTGCGCAATCTGAGGCGCGCCTTTGCGCAATTTGCTTCAAAATATCCTCAAAGCCTACGTAATTCTCAGGCATCATGAGTCGTACGCCTTATGTGGAGTGAGGCGCGCCTCACAAGCGTTTTTGCGCAATTTCCTTTGAGGCATACGCCTCAAATATGGGGGCCCACTTACTTAAAAAACCTCTTAAATTCTTCCTTATACCCACTTAACCTTCCGAAGACCCACTTACCCGACCAAAGACGTCAACCGAAGTCGCGCAGGAAGCACGCAGACACCCGATTTGGCTCTCCCGCACGTTTCCACCACCTCTCTCGCCGGCGCCGCCTCTCGCCGGTGAGTCATTTGTTTCCGGCCTCCCCTCTACATCACTTCTTCAAGTGTTCTTAAGGTTCTTTTTAAGTTTAGGGTCTGATTTTTCAACTTATAGGAAAGCTAGGGTCATAATTCTTGGTACTGCTAGGTACATACTCGATACCGCTAGGTACATGCTCGGTACTACTATGTACATGCTCGGTACTACTATGTACATGCTCAATACTGCTATGTACATGCTCGGTATTGCTATCTACATGCTCGGTACCGCTATGTAAATGCTCAGTACCACTCAGTACATGCTCGGTACTGCTCAGTATATGCTCAATACCGCTCAGTATATGCTCAATACCGCTCAGTATATGCTCGGTACAGCTAGGTATTTGCTCGGTACTGCTAGGTACATGCTCAGTACCGCTCAGTATATGCTCGGTACAGCTAGGTATTTGCTCGATACTACTAGGTACATGCTCGGTACCACTCGGTATCTTCCCATACAAATAACTTACGAACTTTAAAAACAAATAGAATTTTAAAATTACTCTTACAATAAAACCCCCACAGGGAGAGCCACCCAGACGTTCAAGCAGCTAAAAAAGCCATGTCGAGTGTCCCTGTGTTAGCACTACCAGATTTCAGCCAGCCATTTGTAATGGAGATTGAATGCACCAGGCTATGGGTTGGGGGCAATCGTCATGCAAAGTCAGAGACCCATAATCTATTTCAATTTTCAATCAGGTGTTGGCCACTAGGGCCAGGATGAAATCGATGTATGAAAGGGAGTTGATGGCAATAATGTTGGCAATACATAAGTGGCATTCTTACCTGTTGGGGTGACACTTCATAGTTAGGACCGATCTGAGGAGTTTGAAGTTTCTGCTAAAATAAAGGATGGTGACCGAGGAGCATTAGCAGTGGCTTTTCAAATTATTCGGTTATGACTTTGAGATCCACTACAAGGCCGTATTGTAAAATAAAGCTGCATGGGAGCCATAAAAGATGATCAGGAGACGATTCTCATCCTTCCATCTTGAGTACAATGTTCATTTTTTGTGAGGGAGTATTGTTACGCCAAGAGGGGGCTGGGTGGAATCTGGAAGGGAGCCAAGGAGATGGTTCGATTAGCCTTGTGGGGGCTTCTCTGAGCTATCATGCATTATGGAAGGAGAAGAATTCAAGAGGATCTATTTAGGAATATTTCTTTTTTTTTAAGGAATGTTTCCTAATTATGTTTATTGTGTTTAGGAAAATTTCCTAAATTATGTTTATGATGTTTAGGAAGATTCTATTTGTGTTATTGTGTGTTAGGGCAATTAAGAAAGTTTTTTCTAGATAGAGAGGAGGTAATTTGTGTTTGCTGTAGTTTTATTTTGGAGAGCTTCCTAATAGTGTTTAGGCTTTGTGGGAGAGTTAATCTACCTCTCGAATAGTAGATCAATTATATATTTCTATCTTGTTGAAGATATAATCAAATTTCAGCCTTAATCTTTGGATTTCTGCATTTTTCTTAATGCCTACTTGTTGTCTTTACTTCCAAGACACATCACATGGATTGCACGTTAATGCAAAAAGTAATTCAGGTAGTTTTCTACTTACTCTACAGCAATAACTGTTCCAGAATAATCAGACAGAACTAGTTCAAAGCATATTAAAAAAAAGCCTTACAAACATCAAATAGAGCCTAAATAACCTATTTTCTCCAGCATTACCAAAAGGCAGGCAGATTTGGCAAGCAGAAATATTTATGGAGTTGAGAAATTAAGATTTCACAAGATTTAACTTAAAAAATAAATCAAAGCAAGAAGGAACTTCCTACGGAATTCCCTAAAGATCAAGAGATTATTTTTGTGCATTGCTACATCGTTGTTTTTAAATACGTCACTAGAATGCCATACCTTCACGTCTGCAGTAAAAGCTGCAGCAGCTAGGAAACGTCCGTTGGGAGATATAGTAGCCATGTTATTCTTCAACTGATTTGTGTCAACAGTTGCCAACTCTTTACCACTTTTCCCATGCCACAGCTTAATATCTGTACCTGAAAAGGTATTTAGATATCAATAATACATACACAATTAAACACACACACGCATATATATATATATATATACACACACACATAAAATAATTTTTTTCTTAAGCAATTAATAGATAGATTCAATATTTTCAACATGAAGTAAGAGTTGAGAAAAAATATATGCTAGAAGGTTTCAGGCGAATGAGCCTGGGGGGAATCAAAGGCTGGTTAAGGTGTTTGGAGACCTTCGGTTGCAGGTAGGTGAAGCGCAGCACTTGCAGTAGTTGGAGAATTCTGGTAAAGTAACTAGACGGCAAAAACAAAGAAAGAAAGAAAACATTCAAGTATTAGAGGAAATTAGTAGGTTCTAAAAGATGAAATTTACAGTTTCACTCAATCCAAACTTCAATTAATATTACAAACTTGGTCTATACTTATAGAGATCAATAAATATCTAGAACTTTATTCAAATTTAAGGAAATTAAATGATAGAAACTGGCCCTTCAGAATAGCTTACTCTCCTTTATTCCCTCTTTAAAAAGTAGTCAAACATAAAAAAAGAGAATAAATATTAGAGTTAGATTCTTTAATTGCTCTAATATAGTAATTTGATATAGATTTAATGGTTTTTCTATAGGTACTTTGGGTCGGAATTGAAGATTCGTACCCTGCCTATTGGATAAAGCAAAATGTTCGAAATGAATAATATTAGTGAGACTAGTGAGACTATGTTCAGGCTTTGAGGGAGATGATTCCATTGATTCCTGCAAAACAAAGTAAAATAATTATTAGGAAAAAATTCCTATTTTCTCTATCTTTTAATTAATAAAATTAAGGAGGTTTATAATCTGAAGATCTAGTAACTCTAAATAAATAATCTGCTAGAAATATATTATTGCCTTTAATATGTTCAAAGTTTACTTTGTATCCATTTCCTTCTATTGTTGTAATAAAATTTACCCATCGTTTACTATATATTTTCTTCTCATTTTTATTTTTATAAAAATGTACTATTGCTTCGCAATCTGTTCTTATAATAAATTTTTTTGTAAAAATAATTTAAAGCTATGTAAGGCATTTATTACTCCTAATATTTCATAATCTAAAGAAGTTAATGATTTGGGTAGTTGCTTAAAGCTTCCTGAAGCATATCTACAGAATTGTGCTTTTGACTGAAAAGCTTCTTTATACGATTTTATTTTTAATTCAGCTCCTCAACCATCTTGAGATGCATCTACTATTACTATTTTATAGTCTGTTTCTAAAGGTAGAGCTAATTTTGGTAAGGTTTTAATTTGTGTTTTTATTTTTTGTATTATCTTAATATTTTCAGTATTGAAATACGTTTGTCCAGTTTTACTAGTCTTTTTATATAAAGATTTTATAGTTTTTCCTAAATCTTTTATATATGGACGAGCATAATTTAAAAGACCTAAAAATTTTTGTAATTCTTTAGTGTCTTCTATTTTATCTGGAAATTTTAAGATTTTTAAGGCTATATGATCTTGTAATTCGATTGTACTATTTCCAATTTTTTGACCTAAAAAATCAATATATTCTTTGGTTGCTTCAATTTTCTTTTTTGATAATATAATATCATTATTAATACAAAGTTTTAAAACTTCTTCAATGTGTTTATAATATTCTTTTAAAGTATGCGATGCTATTAAAATATCATCTATATATACCATAACATAATTTAAATGGCCAAATATATTATCCATTTTTCTCTGGAATATACTTGGAGCATTTTTTAGTCCAAAATGCATAATTTCTCATTCACAATGTCCTATTGGAGTAGTAAATGTTGTCCAAGGGATAGAGTTTGGGTGAAGTTTTATCTGCCAAAATTCAGATTTGCAATCAAATTTACTAAAATATTTTTTATCCTGTATTAAATTGATTAACATATCTTTATCTGGTATTTTATATCCATCATCTTCAGTATTATCATTTAGTCTTTTATAGTTGATAACCATTCGTGCTTTATTTCTTTTAATTTCAGCATGATTTCGAACCATAAAAGCTGCAAATCTATGTGGTGATTTTGATGATTTTATTAATTTAATTTTTTTTAATTCATTAATTTGAATAAGAAATTATTCTTTATCTTCAGGTGAATATTCTAATTCTTTAGTTTTAATTATTAAGTCTGGATTTATAATAGATAGCTCAGCTAATTCTTTATTTTTATCCCAATGTTTAATTGGGTCTTCTCCTATAATTTCTATTTCTTCAGCTAATTGGAAAATGTGTTGAATGCTAAAAGTTTGTTGTTTATCAGGTGAAGATTTATATAACTACTAAAATGTCCGTCTAAAGAGAGAATAAAATTGAGGCTTTAAATTATTTTTACAAAAAGAATTTACTATATTGGAAGTATTTACTTCAGCTCTTAGTTTATTAATTTCTTTATTTAAAAATTCTATCTTATTTATACCATTAAAACATATGATTAAGAAATTTAAAGTACGTATCATAGCTTTTGTATCTGATCTATTACACCATAAATTATCTAATAAAGTAATTTGATATAGATTTAATGATTTTTCTATAGGTACTTTGGGTCGGAATTGAAGATTCGTACCCTACCTATTGGATAAAGCTAAATGTTCGAAATGAATAATTTAGGTTTTATGATTATGTACTATAAATAGAGGATTCTCCTCTCCTGTAAGTGTGGTTGTTGTGTGTTTGAATTGTATGAAAGTCTAAATATTAGTGTAAAAGTTGTGAGCTCTTCTTCTTCAAGCAGTAGCCATCTTAAATCTTTGTAAGTCTTTTTCTTTAATATAAAGGCTTTGTTTAATCTTAGTAGTAATATTTCTATTATTTCTTCTTTTATGGATAAGGCATCACTCGTTATGAGTGAGTAGTGGGTTGATTATTTCAATAATTCTATATATCTTTTCTTGATGGATTTGAAACTATTCAGATAAACTTATTAATAAATCTATAATATTATTAGTAGAACTATCATTACTATGCAAACTATGCCTATATTTTGAATCGAAATAATAGCTAATTTTGTATTTATCAAAAATAACTAAATTTTTTCTATTTTGCGGTAATTCTAAATCGAGATATTGTATAATTTTTGGTTCCATGACATTTCTAATGCTCTGATAACAGTTGGAGTTTGGCTAGATAATAAAGATAATAAAAATTTGTGCTAGTTCACAATTCATTTAGATTCCTAAGGTATAGCTAGATAAATTTTTGTGCTATTTATGTTCCTAATGCTCACCATTTTTCTGGTGCAAATTATATAATCTTTCTTACTATTCAAAAATTTATACATAACTAATGTCTTATTCATATATATAAAATATTTAATTTGACTATTAAAAAATTTTGTATGAACTAATTCACTATTCCTATCAATATAATATACTTTAATTAAACGTGCCTCTTTATCATAATTAAGACATAAGGGATAGATTTTTCTAAACCTATAATGAATACATTTATGGCTACAAATTATTCTTTTTTATATGAGATTGGGCAAATGCTTAATCTCATGATATGATTTAATTAGAGGCTAATATTTGTGTTAATTGATTAATACTTATTTGTCTAGCAAAAACTTTTTGGCTAATGTATGTAGTTGCAATTTTGCTACTATTTAAAAATTTATATGAAACTAATATCCTATTCATGCCTATATAATATATTTTTTCACTATTGGAACATTTGCATAAAATTAATGTTCTATTTAGACTAAGATAATAAATTTTTATTAAAGCTAAGTGCCTATGAATCATGCTGGCTACAGGGATAATTTTTCTAAAGCTATATTTTTTGCATCTAGGAGAAGAAGTCATAATTTTATGGCTACTGAGCATATCTTGGAGTAAAATTATTCATTTCTAGTATAACTCTATCACCTATTGTTCTAATTTGTTTGAGTAAATTAATAACTTTATTATTTTTAAGATACCTTCGTAAGGCTGCTAGAATAATATCTAATTCTTCATTAACATGCTCGAATAAAATATCTTCTACTTCACTATTTATATTGTTGAGTTCAACAACAATATCTAAATAAAATGGTACTAAATTATTTCTAATTGCTATAGGTAAATCGGCTCTCAAGCGAAGAACCATTATTTTATCTATGAAGCAGACTGTTTAATTCAGCTAAAATTCTTTTTCCTATTGCTCTAATTTCTTGTGCTCTATCTATGTCAGGATAATTGTCTATATGTCTTTTTATGGCTTGAAGAATTTACTGGAATTCTTGATTAAAATGTTTTAATAAAATTGTATCTATTTCATCATTTATTTCTCTAAGTTCTGCTATAATATCTGCTTCTATTGGTGTTAAATTATTTCTAATTTCTCTAGGTATTTCTTTACGAAATCAGAGAACCATTTTTGCAATTTGTTTTATAGATATATCAAGATGTTTGAAGAATTATTTCTCCCAAACAGATAAGATTTGTTTTAAATTTTTCTTTGATGCCTCATTCTCCATATTTAAAAGTTAAGGGAAAGTCCAGTAATTTTATTTATGATATAAAAATTCTCTGTGACAGGTGCGAGAATAATTCGACATACACCGACTATACAGATATCATGCAAAGATTCAGGAGTATTTTCCACCTGCCCAAAGGTAAAGCATAAATGGGGACTTATGGGGTTCAAACTCATGAATTTTTGGATTCACTGTACTCGATCATAGAGGTCGAAAGTTTTTTCGTCTTTCAAAGAGAACTTGTATATGATAAATATAGAACTAGATTTTAGCTTATCTTCATCAAACAGAGATTTTGGCTGAAAGACAAATTTTCTTAAAGCATTTCTTCCTTATGGGAGAAATAATCAACCCACTACTCACTCATAACGAGTGATGTCTTATCCATAAAAGAATAAATAATAGAAATATTACTACTAAGATTAAACAAAGCCTTTATATTAAAGAAAAAGACTTACAAAGACTTAAGATGGCTACTGCTTGAAGAAGAAGAGCTCACAACTTTCACACTAATATTTAGACTTTCATACAACTCAAATACACAACAACCACACTTACAGGAGAGGAGAATTCTCTATTTATAGTACATAATCATAAAACCTAACTGCGGTATCATTACCGCATATTACATTTGAATAATAATTTTACTACAGTAGAAAGGACGCTAAAGTAAAAAGGAGAACAGTAAAAATGGTACTTGATTATGACTGTCTGTCATACTTATCATGTATCTTTCTATCACCTTATCTGATTTTATCTGTTCTGACTATTTTACCCTTCCATAGCATTTTCTATATTTGCTAGCCCTTTATCATTCATCCCATCTATCCAGAAACGGTCGTTTGCCTCGGAATCTGAGAGGGGCATATTCTGTTCCAGAGTTAAGTTCTGGTAATATGTCTGATAATCGCCTTTAGTGACGATTAGATGTGAAGAAAAAGTCTTGACATGTTCTATAAGATTAATATCTTTGACATAATAACGAAATCTAAATAGTGGTCCCTTGATTAATTTATTATGCAAAAAAATGATCATATTTTTATCTTGGTATGCTGACTATATGTAGAATATAGGTTTTGGAAAACCTCGTCCGTATTGAGCTATCTGCAATGCTCTGTAGTATTTTAAAGACTGATTAGATAACTCTGGATTAGCAGATGAGTGAGGAGTATCATCATACTGTTCAGCTTTAACTTTTTTCGGAGTTTTATGGATTTCTATGATGTGTTTTGCTCCATCCATTAATTTTTCATATGCTGGTCCAATAGAATTTATGATTATAATGATAGAATAAATTCTATAGTCTTCAAAAATATATCAGATGATCCTCTTGAGTTCTGAATGTTCAAAGCATTCAATTTGATCTGATAGTTTGTCGTCTCTGCTTATGATGAGTTTACTCAGTAGCTCGTATTTCATTAATTTTTGAACGGTCCATTGCTGAAATTTTTTGATATGGGTTAAATTAAGGGAAAGATGAATCATGTAGAACCCTGGCATACAAATTTTACAGAGACAGTGTCGATCTTCTGATGCTGATGAAAATAATGTTCTTGATGCATAAGAGATGCTTGACACTTCTTGAAGAAAAGGTCTTGACATGTTCTATAAGATTAATATCTTTGACATAATAACGAAATCTGAATAGTTGTCCCTTGATTAATTTGCTATGCAAAAAACTGATCATATTTTTATCTTGGTATGCTGACTGCATGTAGAATATAGGTTTTGAAAAACCTCGTCCGTATTGATCTATCTGCAATGCTCTATAATATTTTAAAGACTGATTAGATAACTTAATTCACCATAAGATAATCGTACAAACCTTGAGAAAAGACTCATATGGGATGACTTTTCATTAAGAATGAATCAATTTTAAATCTAAGTCATTCGATATTTATATGGATGGGGAAATATGTCAGGATAATTTTACCACCATCCCTCCTTCTAAGTTGAGAAGTAAACTAGTAGTTGATAGCTTAAGTTAAGTGCAAAGAAAATAAGAATGTTAATGTTAATATAAAACAACAACATTATCATCAAGCATTTATCCCACTATGTGAGGTCAATTACATTAATCTTTTTTCTCCATTGTGTCATGTTACGAGTCAAATTCTCATTTAAATCAGATAAAGAAATGTCATTTCTAATGTTTTCTAACCAAAGTCTTTTTAGGTCTATCTCTATCTTTCTTAACATAAATCAAATCTAATACATCTACTTTCCTAACCAAGTCATCAGAAGGTCGCCGTTTTATGTGACCAAACCATCTAAGGAGACTCTCTCTAATCTCATCTTCCACTAGAGCTACTCCAACCTTTTCACTTATATGCTCATTTTGTATCTTGTCTCTGAGAGTAAAGTCATTCATCCACCTAAGCATCCTCATCTCTGCAACACTTGACTTAATATTATGCTTCTCTTTAAATGACCAACATTTTGCACCATAAAGCATTGCAAGTCTCATCACCATCTTATAGAACTTTCCCTTAAGTTTGAGGGGTACTTTTCTATCACACAACAAGCCAGATGCATTCATCCACTTCAACCATCCACTTTGAATTGTACTTATGATATCCCCATATATTTCATCATCACTCTGAACAATAGACCCAAGATATCTAAAACAGTAAAACGTGTACTCTTATTAATGACTTGATTGCCCAAAGTCATAATTCCAACACTAGATCTATTATTACTAAAATTAGACTCCATATATTCAGTTTTAGATCTACTCAAACGAAAGCCTTTAGACTCTAAGGTTGACCTACATAATTCAAATTTACCTTCAAGTCCCTCTCTGGTCTTATCAACAAGAAGAATATCATCAACAAAAAACATACACCAAGGTACAACCTGTTGTTAATGTTAGTATGCAACCAAACTAAAAATGAAAAACTAAAGAATAATTATATTAGGAAAGGTGAGATAGCATCTATTGAAGATTAGGTAGTTGAAAACATATTTAGGTGGTTTGGACGTATATAATGATAGAAAATATGCCACTAAGTGTATAAATAAAATTGAAATAAAAGGATTGAGAAAACAAAAAGGGTAAACCTAAAGTAATGCAGCTAGAATACGTACAAAACGTTTTGTGAATAATTGATTTAACATCTCATCCAATACTCAACGAAAATGAATGAAAAATAAGAATTCATAAAGTCAAGTCCAGAATGTTAAGATGAGGCTCAAAGGAAGAATCTATGGTCAAAGATACACGAAGCTACAAAAGATGAAAAAATAATTCTAAGCTCAACAGCACAAGAAATGATAGAACGAACGTCGCTGTAAGTGACTGAATATCATTTAATTTTAGCTGAATTTCAAAACATAACATAGATCCCACACCTTCAGAGCAGGAAGCAAGGATCATGCTCCCATCAGCAGTTCCATAAGTTGCAGGGACCCCAACAAGAGTCAGCACCGACCTCATCTCATGTATCTTATGATGCTCCCATTTGATCTCCGGAGCAGGAACCTTAGCCTGCTGCTTACTGTCACCAGCAGGTTTCAAAATGACATCCCCATACATATATAGACAGGAACCTGAAAGAACCTGAGCAGCCACAACCAAGGAGGAAGACCCCTCCAAGAAAGCAATGGCAGTAGGTTGCGCACCAGGTGGCAGATGTATCTTCAGAAGCCTACAAAGTTTGAAACAATAATATAGTAGCCAGGATGTTAAAGAAAAGGACGGATATAAAAGAGATAGAGGCCTACTTGAAACTCTTATTGGAAGCATCGTCCACTGTAAAGACCCTAACAACTCCATCGGAACAAGCTGCAAAATAATCAGCTAGTTAAAAGAGCAAGGGATTCCGGCCACACCGGGAATAGAGCAAATTCACTCACTGGTGGCAAGATTCCGGCCATCCGAAGAGAAACAAAGCGCAGTGACAGCATCAACGTGTCCCCTGAGGGTATTGATATCGAGAGGGTGATGTCGCTTGTTCTGATCCTGAACATACGACAAGAACCGATCAAAAGAAGCCGCATCTGAAACCACCAGAAATTATAGGAGGAGAGAGAGACAGAGAGACGAACCTTCTCTGCAGCGTGAGAGTGGTGAGATCTCGCGTGGGCCTTTCGTGAGGAGAGTGGAGGGGGTTTTACAACGTGTTTTTGGTCAGCAGTCTTCAGCTCCAGTGGTTCGGCGATCGTCACGACTTCAGCTCGCTTCCGGCGGAAGTAATCGGCCAATAGGAGCAGAGCAAGAACGCCACCGACGATTGCCGATAGGAGGGGGATGGACACGACGGAGAACCCTAGAACAGTTGGAGACGGCGTCGGCATTTTCAGGGCTTATCTGGACGAAGGGAGAGATCGTGAATGTGAGAGTGAGAGACAGAGCGCGCGCTGGACTATCTTGGTGCCGTTCACTCGCCCATCCTCGTGAGCTTACGCGTTCGGAGCGATGCCGAATCGCCGAGTTCTGCAAGACCAGAAGTCTCCGCTTGGTGAA
The DNA here is from genome assembly GCF_001605985.2 of Dendrobium catenatum. Classification (NCBI taxonomy): domain Eukaryota; kingdom Viridiplantae; phylum Streptophyta; class Magnoliopsida; order Asparagales; family Orchidaceae; genus Dendrobium; species Dendrobium catenatum. Next base: position 43,429 of record NW_021563156.1, read on the forward strand.
ATGGATTATATATAATTTTATTTTAAATAAGATATTAATCATATTTAGATATTATTTAAAGATTAAAATACAATATAAATAATACAATTTTTATATATTAATATACAAATTTTCTAAACATATATTCAAATTTATTTTAATGATTGTATTAAATGATATTTAAAAAAAAAAAAGGAAAGGAATGAAAAGTTATTGTTTTGCACATTCTCCTATACCATTTCAGTTGGTGCTTAAATTTATTTTGACAAATTTTTTCTCAACTTTTTCATTCAGATTTGGACCGAAATAGACAATTTTAAATCAATTTGTTAAAATGTATAATCATTTATAAATCAGAGAAATATCAATTATGATATATTAAATTAAAAAAAAAAAAACAAAGCTATTATTCACTCTTTTTTTGACATTTTGCATTTACTTTTAACTTCTATAACATTAATTTGCTTATAAAATGTATTATAGTAATAATTCGACTGGTTTAATTTTGAAATTAATATAGATAAAATGCAAGAAATTCACGATTATCATTTACTAGGATTTGCTACACTTTTTTATATTTTTTTTAGATCGATATGTGATGTCGTGGATATTGTTTGGTTCATTGTCAAGCTGTTGATTGGACTGTTGAATCTATAGGCAATAGCGTGCTTTATTGACTGGTGGCCATAATGGCATAGTAGTTTTAATACATGACATGAAATCCCATATGCCCGGACAAGAAGTCAATAGGTTGTGACAAATGTACTAGAACCAAGCATCCACCAAACCCCTAAATGAAGCTTGCTCGAGAATCATTGGATCCCGCTCACCAGAAAAGCGCTCCTCTCACAGGATAATCAAGAGTCATCGTGAATCACATCACTTGTTGCTCGCCTCATAAAAAGGAGGTTGTCGAAGTCACTCTCATTTGCTCATATATATAATATTTCATATAGCTCTCATATCCCTATCAATAAAGAGTAATGATAAATTGGTTTAGATTTTTTTTTTTTTTTTTTTTGAATATTTTTTACTATTGCAGCCTTAGCATCATGAGCACTTGTACTAAATATTTTTAATAGTGGATTGTTTATTTTCATTCTTACATCAGATAAGAAGTCAACCGGAACCCGACCCGGTTTTGCAAACGGGTTGATTTTCCGAACCCGACCCGCTTCGGGTTCGGGTCAACCCAAACCCGAAATTTTCGGGTCGGGTTTTCGAGTCGGGTCCAATATTGACACCCCTACCTGTCATCTTCAAACAAATTTGTATCCAACAACACTAATTTTTTTAATTCTATATTAGTGTAAAAAATGAATTTATGTTCCTCATTGCATTTAACAATAAATTCAATTAAACTATTTTAAGTGGCTAATAATAATTTTTTCATCTGGAAAATAGGGAGAAGTTATAGAGATTCTTTTTTTTTTTTTAATAAAATTTGTTTCATTTGGCTATATATATATATTTTTACCAGTATATTTGATTTGAGAAAAGATTAAAGATGATCTAAAATAATTATAATTTATTTTATCAATTTAATTTCTAATTAATTTTACTTTATATGTTTTGTGATTATAGTATCTTTATTCATTCATTGCTCAAAATATTTAAATATATTTTTTCATCTTTTAAGTGCATCATCATCCCTTTATATTATTTATTCCCAAATGACCTAAGTATATCATGATATTATATATTATGGCTTGTTTGGGATAATTTTCTTACCGACTTTTAAAGCATTTTTTAGTACAAAAGTTTCTTAAATTAAATATTTTTGCACTAAAAAGCTCTTTAGAAAGCAGGAAGAAAATAGTCCCCAACAAGAGCTGTTATTACGTCCTCCGACCGGATGCAGAATAACATCTGGTCCTAGGCAAAAAAACGCATGTACCGAAAAACTCGGTACAGGCGTTTTTTTGCCTAAGACCGGATGTTTCTTGCATCCGGTCAACCGAACCAAATAAAAGCGCCCCCAACAAAGCCTATATGTGTTGTACATTGTCCCTTTTATTAAATAATTTATATACATCATAATATTATAGTTGCCTATTTTTGTATTCTTCGATCTATCAATTTTGGCTTAGTTTTTTTATTTTTTATTTATTTTTTGTCTAAAATTAGAATCATATAAAATCATCAATGATATTCTCCAATTATGAGTATTCTTAAGTTTCTTTTTTAGTCTTAAATATTAAAATTAAACTTAAAAATTATGTTAACAATCGTATTATATTTTTCTGATAATAGATTGAGGGTGCTTAAGTCTGATGAAGCTTTAATATTAGAGTTTGTTTGTGATAGTTTTTTTATAGCTACTTCGCATTTCAAACATCAACAACAATTTTATTGGCTATTACTTTCTTACTTGTCATTGCTTTTTCAAAAAATTTTGTGATGGAAAACTATTTTTTGTAGCTTAAATTATTTTTCACAATAACTTCACAACTAATTTTATAAAACACAACAACTATCATAAAAAGGAAAAATTATTAGGTGCGGAGTGCGCACCGTCCGCACAAGCACTGGGTACCCAGCGGTACCCAACGGTATCGAGTGCGGGTACCGTTAGGTGTCCAATACTTGTGCGGATAGTTCTCCCTGTCTGCACTCTGCACCTAATAATCTCTCCATAAAAAGACCCTAAGGGTTCGTTTGGGACAGGTTTCTCTAAAATAACTTTTTAGTACAAAAATTTTAATTTTGATTTTTTTTTTTTTTTTGTACTAAAAAGATGCCTTAAAAATTATTAAGGAAGCAATCCCAAACAAAACATAAGTCTTCAAATAATATTATAAAATATTTGTAGTAATATATTCATAAAATTCATAGCATGTGTCCAACCTACAAATTACTTCAATGTTGTGCTAAACAAAAAAATATATAAAAAAAAAATTATTTGTAAAGATATTCTAATTAAATCTAGTCATGATAAAATTTAAAATTTACTTTAAAATAAATATAATAAAATAATTTATTTTTTTTTATATTATACTCATTTATAATTAAAAAAAATATTTATTTTAAAACTTTTCCACAAATATGTTTTGTATGGCCCACCCAGCCCAACAAAAAAGCCCAAATTTATGAAATTATTAGAATATCATATTGTGAAATTAATTATAATTATATATATATTTTAAAAAATTATGTTACTTTGAAAAAAATTTATGATGTATGATGTAAGCCATGACATCATTTTTATCATATTTTATAAGATGATGACAAGTGTCCATATTAAATATATGATTAAGATTTAATTATTTAAATTAAGATGTGTCATTTTTAAGTATGTGGTTATTTTTTTTATTAAAAATATAAAAGATAGAAATGCCATGTGCTTGAATAGAAAAGTGTATAAGCTTGATGTGTTGTAAGGTTAAAATATTAAGAAGATAAAGTATATGTAAATATTATGAAGTAATAATTTAGAAACAAATTACATTTTTGCCCTTCTTTTGCCTTCATCATTAATTCTTCTAAGCTAATGTAAAAAGTCTTGCCCATAAGAAACCAAATGGGGAAATTCATCAAAGCTAAGGAGAGTGAAGGTTAATCTATTTTAGTTTGGGTAGATTGTTTTATGGGGTATTTACATACATACCATTTTATTTCATATTATTTACATATCTAACAACTAAAACTTTAATATTACATTTCTATCACTCGTATAAAATTTTAATATCAAATATATCACTATTATATTTCATTCTTACAATCCATACCACCCTATAAATTTTAATATTTCATTTCATGCACTCATATTTATTCTATAGGCAGCAGACATATAATATTAAAATTTCATATGTTAAATATATAAACTTTATTTCATATTATTTATATATGTAACACTTAAAATTTTAATATTTTATGCCTACCAGCCATAGATTAAATACATGTACAAATGAAATATTAAAGTTTATAGGGTGATATACTAATATGAGTGGTATGAATGAAATATAAGAGTGATATATTTGATATTAAAGTTGTATATGTGCGTTAAAAGTGAAATATTAAAATTTTGGATATTAAATATGTAACTAACATGAAATAAAATGGTACGTATGTACATCTCCCTTTAAAAAATATGAAGGGATCAAAACAATATATACTCGGGGTTCGTTTGGGACGGCTTTATTACTTCGTAAAGTAGCTTTTTAGTACAAAAATTAAATTTTTTGTATTAAAAAGCTTGTTTAAGAAGCAGCAAAAAAAACCCGTCCCAAACGAAATCTCACTACAAACCAAATATGGCAAAGCAGAAGAACAAAACTGGCATTAAATTCCAAAAAAAAAACAAAATATATTCTCATTTTAATCCCACTATTCGATCATAAAGGGGTCTGCAATGGAATCAAATCTTCATTACAACACAATGTTTAACTGTGACACCATTAGCAGGTTAACCAATATTTGAATATCAACAAATATTAGCTACAAAATAAATCAATATTTTTTTTCATATGAATGCTTCCAGAGAGAGCAGGATATTATAACAGAACTGAATCCTACCAATATGACATTTTAGAAGGATATTAAGGCTTCGTTTCGGATGGCTTTCTTAAAACAATTTTCTAATATAAAAAAATTAACTTTTGAATCTGAAAGCTGCTTTAAGAAGCAGTAAGAAAGCCATCACAAACGAAGCCTAAGAGGGTTTCCACATACCATTATGGGTCAAGTTCTGGATATTTTTGGCATTGGACTTTTTGCATTTTCGGCCTTCCTCTTGTTGCTGCGTACAACCAGGCTTTTCACATGAGCAATGTAGCCATCTACGTCGAATTTCCTCTTGCAACCGGCATAGTTCATGTACCTTATTTTCCCAAAAACTGCACGTTCCTTCCAGCCCTGCAATTACCATGACATGAAGCTGAGTTTATGTAAGTTGATTAATCTCAGAATATTTAGCAATTTTAAAGTTATTTTTATTCTGCCCCTCATAAGCCTCGCCTGAGCTTTAACTCTCAAGTTCACGTGCGAATCTCTCTGCCGCAGGCGTCTACCAGCGCAGCGACAACACTCGCTGGCCATTCTCTGATGAACATCCGCTCGCTCTCTCTGCTCCAACGACACTAGCTCACTCTTAGTTTCCCCATCATCTGCTTCCCCCATGCCTTTGCCCTTCTCGAAGGCTCACTTGCTGGGCTTTCTCTAAGGAAAAATTATTCTGTACAGTGTCTGGACTCATCCGGAGACTAATCCGGACTTGTCACGTCACCCAATGCACAAGCCTCCGAACGTGTTCGAATACCGCACAGAATAATCTCTCTTCTCCAAGACCTGACCACGCACATTCCACTCTCCTCTCTACAAAGCCCTCGATCTCCCTCGAACACCCATACTAACAACCCTAACGACCAATTACTCGAGGAATACACCAACTATGCCGACGAGTAGTGATCAAGTGTATGCTAATGTACCACAATCCCCATGAGTCTAACAGAGTGCAGGACATGGGAAGGGAAAATTGAAGCAATGACAGCTGAGTGTCAAAAGCGTGGGAGAGATACTTGGAACTTTTATTGAAATGGAAAAGGGGAAACTTGAAACAATTTGGAAAAGTTGATCAAACCTGCAAGATAATCAAAATTTTTGAAACATATCTCGCTCTCAATAGGATCACCATTGGGATGTTTTACAAACAAAAATAAAAAACGGATATACAACTCAAAATTTGTAAAGCTCATCTCAATGTTCACTTTTTTGTGCTTCTGACAAGCATAGACTTTTAGGGGCTGTTTGATAGCAGGATTTAGGCCGGGTTTGAGGCGGATTTGAGTGAAATCAAGCTAAATCGCCTAAAATGCAAAACCAAATCTCACAGCAAATGAAAGTCTTTTTGTAGACGGAAAATTCCTCCTTTTCGTGTTAAATCCCGGATTTTGGAAATCCTGCTTTTTGAAGGATTTACAAAATCCGTTGGCCGAAAAGGAAGAGTCCGCTCAATAAATCCGTTTTATAGCCAAACAGTCACACGAGATTTAATATTATTTATCATGAATGTTACCAAACAATTTTCAGGATTTCAGCCCCTCAAAATTTCCGAAATCGAAATTTAGCAGATTTATGAAATCCTACTTCAATAAAATCCTAGGTGCTACCAAACAGCCCCTTAGATTTCCAGCCCATCAAGGTACCTATACAAACTACTTGTTAGCATATAAGTTAGAAAAAAGTAAGAAGAATTAACTTCATGATATTAAAAACTATTTCGTCCTACGACATATTCATATTAGCACTGTTAAAAACATCTACGTCACGTTTGGGCATGCAATCCATGATAAAAACATCTTCACATGCATGAACCATACTAACCTGGTCATGTACGCCACATATGGACCACATGCAGCCCACATAGCCACTTGGATCTCGGCCATCTATCTCATACTGTACTGCCAAGAAATTTCAGTCAGAATATGAGCCAACTATAATGCATAATAAAGAATATGCAGCTTGTTGATTATGAACTTAAGCATCATTAGAAAATGATAGAGGAATGGAATTGAAATAAAAGCTAGAACAGATCCACTAACTTCTGCACCCAATTCTAGATTACTAGTTGACTGAAGACAAATAAGCTGAACATAATCAAGAACTAGTTGTAATATCATAGAAGATTTACAATCAATGAACTGTAATTTTTATATCACCATACCATACACCATTGTCTGCAAGGTTAGATGAAAGAATAGCGTTTTCAACAAGAAAAATATCAATACCTTGTCATTCAAATATAATGCTATTGCAAGTGCTTCTTCAGGGCCACTCGTCCATTCAAGAATTTTCTTAGCCCAATACATCCTTTAAGAAAAAAGTGCATTAGAATAAGCACGACCATATTATATTGTAAGAAAAAAAAAATTTAATGTGAAAATTGTTTGACTTCATAGAATCATAGTTGCATGATTGTAACTTCTGCAATTATAGGCACACTTCTCTAACGTGAAAAAATTTTACAAAATTCATAAAATATGAGCAGCAGAAATTGCATAGTGGAGACCCACTAAGATTGTGGCAAAACAAGGTACATTAGTTCAACAACTTATTTTATGTTCGTAGATAACACGATAATAAATTTACGAGTGACACTACATGATGCAAGAAGTTTATAATCTAGGATTTACTAATGTAATTTAGGATGAGATGAACAACAAAAATATATTAAAGAAATAATTTATAAAATACCAACTCTTTCGCAAAAATAGCTACCATCAATGTTAAAACAACAAACATGTTTCTTTTATTATAAACAATAATGTCATAACTCATAATTGTCAAAATTTAAATCTCATAAAAGAAATAATTAAGGAATAAAGAGTTTCAACAATGATAAAGATTAACACTATGAAAAAAATTTGTAACAAATCTCATTTAAAAAAACTTCAATCACTCACACACCAACCATTAAACAAATTAATAATAAAAACAGTAATATAAATAACTAAAGAAAATATATATATATATATATATTTCAATACTCAACATTCATTGATTTTTACATGCCTTAGGGGTCCTATTTGCAGTCTCTGAAAGACCCAAATAAAAAAAAATAAAAAAATAAAAAACAACTTAGAATCCTCCTAGATCTATAAATAATCAGATGTTTTAATTCTCCCTGCATATAAACAGTACGATTCAACCTTAGGTTTCAAAATTTCCAAATAAACTCTTCCACAAAAGTTAAACAAGAGGAGGCAAAGGAAAACAATTGGTGGCAATAGGAGGCGTCCTTTCCCGATCATTGTACCCTATGTTGCACCAATACATCTATTTATGAAGGCGTGTTGTATCGGATACGTGTCATACACGATACGCGTTCGATATGACACCGATACGTGTCGGATACATCAAAGCCGCATCCAATTAAAATACTATTTAATTTCAAAAGGACATGCGTATCGGATACTTGTGTCCGTTGAAAGACGAAAAAAAATCTGAAAAAAAAAACACATCATATTTACTTCAGCGGCTGCGAGCGAGGTTCTCTCATTTTCAAGCCCGTGAGGCATTTACATTGATGTTAGTTTATTAGAAAATATTATATTATGACATCAATTATTTTGCATTTGTAATGCTTTGATTTTTTATTCATGTATTTAAAAAATCATATTATTGCGGTTTGTATGTCTTCTTAAATGGAGAAAAAAAAAAGAAGTTTAGCTCTCATATGTTATTCAGTAAATATGACATCAAATCATGCAACAACATAATTAGTGGAATCATACCACAAAATTCTTATTAGGCAATGAGTTTTAACTCTTTCCTTGACTCAATGCATACTTTATTTTGATATTATAAGCTACCAGGCTACAAATGACGTACTTTAATTTTTTTTATCATTTCAAATATTATGCTTTGATTGTTTTTTAAATTTTTATGTATGATTTATAAATTATAATGACGTGTCTGCGCCGTACCCGTATCCTGTATTTTTAAGAATTGACATGTCCCGTATCCGTATCTTATAGTATCCGTGTCGCCATGTCCGTATCGGTGCAACATATGTACCAATTGGAAGAAATAAGGAATCCAAGATATAGCAATCCAGTGGTTTATAACGCTCTTGGGACTAACGAGCGACTTATATTCTGGGGATCTAGCAAATAGAAAATGATTGATCTAGGGATAACCAAAAGGCCATAGATGACAGGCACATTATCAATGTTTTGTTTGGAATGAAGTTAATGAAATGAAATAAAAGCCAATAAATTATGCGTTGATTATGAATCTATAAATATTTGAGCCTTTCAACCTTGTTTAATTTCCTTTAAATCAAATTCCCATCATTCAAACACAACCTAAATCTCAACAATCATGACTTCCACAGAGACTAAGGCTTTATTTGGGATGGCTTTCTTACCGCTTTTTAAAGCAGCTTTTTAATAAAAAAAATTATAATAAAAAGTTACTTTAAGAAGCAGTAAAGAAGCTGCCCCAAACAAAACCTAAATATCAAAAGGTAATGATGTACTTTTTTCATTCACTTCGAAAATGACGTTGGGGAAAATATTTGGCCTGCTTAACTCAGCTAGAAATGATCAATGGCTTGCATGGTTCTTCTTTAATTTATCAGGGTATTATTGGCTTCTGTCCAGTCTCCAGTGGTCAGTTAACCACAGTGCCCAATGTAAACAAGGCAGATTTTTTAATCTTTTCACAAGTTAATGATCAATTTTCATCCAGAGAAACAGATATTCCTTAACCCTATGCTTCCACATCATTGCACAAATAAGTTGATCAATTTCAAACAATTACTTTTATTGATATTCCATTACGTTAGTACTCTAAGATGAATATGCTAATCATAAAAATAACACCTAAAAAAATGCGCATACAACCCAACTTAATAAGCTACTCTTTCATCGTTGTTGGGTCTCAAAAATCCCTATCTAAGCACAATTTTTAGAAAATGAACAATCGAAGGGAATTAAAAGAACTTCAAATTACATCTTGAAAAATTATTTCATCAACTAAACAGACAATAATCAAAACCTTAGCTGAATCGTGTATTTGATCAAATGGATAGGCACAAGTTTTAATTTAAAAAATGTAAAAAAAAAAAATTGTTAGGAGTTTAGAACCGAGGAAGAATGGAATTTGCATAAGACACAACCAAGAATGCCTTGAGCGACGATTTAGACGTTGATTTCAAATGGAGGATTTGTTCATTTTGCTTTTCTTTAAATATGAAATCAATTGAAAATTTTTATAGTTTCATAATTGACAAACCCTATTATTTATTTCCTATGAAATTGTGCCAGAATTTCAAAGTGTAAGAGAGGAGAAATGTGAGAGAAGGACATAGTATTTGCTTTGCAAAAAGAAAGAACAGGGAGAAATTTTGAGGAACATATTTGAAGTTGAGATTTATAAATAAATTTAAGATAAAAAATTCAGAAATTCAAATTGTATTTAATATTTATGTAGTGAGATTACTCAGAAATATTAAGATTAAGATTTATTAAATTGAATGAGGTTTGGGAGTTGATTATTTATTTATAATGAGATAAATGTGATTTGATGATAATAATAAATTTATGATTTATATCAAATGGACTATTACAGGTACCAAGTTAAAGAAGATAAATCTTAAAGATTAATGGGACAACAAAGCTAAAATCTTTAAAGGCGATGTGGGTGATTACATTTCTATCTGATAGCAGTTGTAGTTCTTTATATGATTTAATGCATTGATTGATATGACCTATTGTATGCAAATTTGATAATGTTTGTAACACTGATTCACATTGAAGAAATAATCAAATGATCTCTATCATATTGTAATAAACATCAAATATAAAAGTGTTTTATTGAGACACATGCATGTACAAAATTAAATGTAAAAATAAGATAAGATAATGAAATGAATATATATATATATATATATGCATGTTAAATAAATAAGTTTACCCATTTATTGTATTATCTAGGGATGCAATGTACCCATGTAAGTAAAATGAAAAATGCTTTAAAAAGAAAATTGACATAGACATGATTGTGCATTAATGGGTACAAATTTTAGATGATACTTCTAAGACGGATTATATTAAAAGATTATTATATGATAAATATATCATAAAATGTTATCATCTGCAAAATGTTGTCGTCTTTATTTTACCTGAGTAATATATTTATGTATATTCTTTATAAATGAAATATGTAATGATCACTTATGATGACTCACATGCATTTTATTTTTTAAATTACAATATTATAGAACAATAATTATCCACATAATTTTATTGTATGAACTGAACCCGTTAAACATATGAACGTGTCAGGAAAGGCTCATATAGATTTAACAGGTGATAGGTAAGGATATATGTAGAGGAGTAAGAATAGATATTTAATAATCATATGTATGCGATTTTTTATCAAATATTTAAGATGTATGAAATATAATTGTTTTTTGTATGGGTTGCTTAAAGTATGGTTTAGTTGTTTTTTATACATTGAAAGATCCATTGGATTACTTGTAATGTTAATTGTAAGGAATTAAATAACCATCTGACCCATTGTAACCACATTGATTCCAAGCTCTCGGCCGCACTATCGTGATAATAAAAGTAGCGTTTCTTGTTTCTTCCTTTTCTTTTGAAGGTAACTTTCGTAACAATTAAATGTCCAGCAAATAAATTAAAAAAATGTAAATATGATAAATGTATTTAATACCTCATAAATCCGTGCATTTTTCCATGATGAACCATCTCCAACTGTGAAGCATTCCATAGCTGAAAATGCATTATTTAATTACAGATATATTATTGTAACCACTCGATAACACCAAAAACCACTTTCAATTAAAAAAAAAAAAAACCACTTTCAATCTTTCCATAAAAAAGTAAATGCTAGTTAAGATACTTACAAGATCAGCTGTTTTGGCTTTTTCTAGTTCATCCCTCCTGTAATTTGTAAATTTATAAGCTACAACATGCAGGAGCATTTTGGTAATAGTTTAAGGAATCAACTTACACATAATGTAATAAATTTATGGGAGAAACTAATAGAATATAAGTATGGGAAGTTTGCATTGATATTATGACTCAAATTGGTTTTTCAAAGTACTGGGGAGGACTTTTGTACTAAAGACAGATGAAAATCCAAAAGCAACAAAAAAATCCTATCAAGATTATAGATCTTGAAAAGGAATAATATCTAGCAGAATGAGATTAGACATCCTACGTATTGAAGAAAAAAAAAAAGTCTAAGGATTGTTGAGAAGTAACGAAAAATATGTATGATGAAACAATGATTGTGCATTGGCAGATCGTTTCCAAATCTTGATCAAGATGAATCTTTCCTCCAAATCTTTATCCTTTCTAAGTCTTACCTTAATTTGTGGCATCACAAAGATCATGCAATGCTTTATCCGTTTTATCAATCATTAAAAGAGTTGAGCAAGGGACCCAATTAGTGACTAAACTTATTGTTAATTTAGGGATTTCTATTGAAACTTCTCCATGCTTGTTAGTCTTGATTAGAATAGATTATTCGTGTTTCTAAACTCTTATATGTAGTTTGGCCTAAGCTTTAATCATTGTACTAATGTTCTAACTTTTTATTTAAGTCACGATAAGCTAACATAATTATTATTGCCCAAATTCAGTAGGCTTGTGATTTTAATATTGCATAACTTCGCACACATTCTAGTTCTACATCATTTTGCCTTAAATATGATAAAGAAAATGAAAATACAGCTTGCTTTAACCAAAAGTAACCACGAATTTAACTATAATGAATGAATCGACTTACTCACGTGTAGAGATGCTCTCTTTTATCAGCAGCATGATCCATCAAGGTTCTACGAGCCCAATCCCAAGCACCTAGGAATGAGTCATAATGTGGTTGGTAATAGCAAAAGTTATCTGCCAGTTCCCTTCTCACAATCAATTCCTCCAAGAAAGTTTCGACTGCCTGCATTGGAATTTCAAGAAACGCTAAAAAAAGAACTCTAAGGATTCATATGAGACGACTTTCTTACTGCTTCTTAAAGCAGCTTTTTAGTACAAATTTTTTTTTTTAATTTTTTTGTACTAAAAAACTGCTTTAAGAAGCAGTAAGAAAGTCGTCTCAAACGAAGCCTAAATCTCCTCATCGGATAAAAACTGCAAGCTACAATTAATATGGTTAATATGATAAAATGGTTAAGACAGCAGTAGCTATTTCACCACTGGAAAGAGAAAACTTCCCGCTAGCACGTTTGTTCAAATTCTAGTGGGTAAAAGTACGAACTTGATGGCAAATGTTCACATTGATAAAGATGAAAGAACTGGAATACTATGAGGCAAGTCTGAATTCACTCCGGGAGGATTTTACTCATCACTACGGATCAATTTGGTTTGAAGGAACTGAAATAGAGAAAACGTAAGAGAATGGAAATAGAAATGGCAAACAAATTGAATTGAAATCACCCACTTGTTTGGTTGAAGAGAAATTGTGCAGGAAAACAATATATATACGGTTCGGTTCAGAGGAATAACCTTAAAATTGAAAACTAAAGGGCACTGTTATGCAAATCTTAAGATTTTTCATAGGTTTAAACAAAGATTCTTAAAAAGAAACAAACATATGTTCTAATTTCCATGGCAAAACCAATTTCTTATAAACTACACCAAAACCAATCAGACAAGATGTAATTATGTGGTAAGCAATATCTCCATGGAGGTTTGGTGTAAACCTTCAATGAGACCTCTTCATTACAGTTACCCTTCAAATCTTCTAAAAAGGAATCACGAAACTGACCTGGGGATGAGAATTTTTTAGTTTACGAGCCTCCAATGCACAACGCTGGGCTGAGATCTGGCCAAAATGGAGGTAAGGAGAGAGACCAGACAGCGCTCTCGGCTTCAGCGGATTGTTTCTATCAGTACTGTAATTCTTCAGCCTCCTCGTTAGAAATCCCTCCTTGGCTCCCATCAAAGCCTCCATCGCTGCATCCTCCCCAGGTTCACACCATTCAATCTCCGGTACTTCACCTCCCTCTCTGAAACCATAATCAAAATTCAAAATTCAGAAGCTTTGACCACTTTTTCTCAATTTCCTCACTCGCAGAAGTGATGGGGATTCTAAATTTAAAGAGAAAAATAAAGGAATAACAAAAAAGAAATTATTATTTGGGATATTTACAATTTTACATGCATACCACATAGTTTTTATTATTTACATATTCACCAAAGAAATTTCTATATTTATTTAAATAATATCAAAATCCTCTAATCATATCAAAAATACATCCAATATTCATAAATAAATCATACAAATAAATTTTAATTGCTCAAAAAATTAATAAATACTTACACATTAAATCAAAGAGTTACAAAATATTTTATTATTTGGTTGATTGAATATAATTATAATAAATAAGTAACACATTAATTTAAATGATTTATAAATTAACAGAACGTCTTTATGCTAATACAACTTTTTTAAGTAAGTTAATTATTAAATTAATAATCAATAAAATGAATAAGTAACCAATAATTTTAATTTTCTTTTATTTTTAATAAAACTTTATTGTAATAATAATTTGAAATAGTCTTTCATAAGAAAATGAATTTATATCAATTCAATGCATAAAAAATAAATTAAATGTTAGAAATTCTGCCTCAAAATTAGGACAAATTATTATGTGCGAGCACCGAACGTCATCCGAAGGCAAATCAGAGCACGCCATTGCTATGTATCGCGGATGTGTACCCGTTGTATACTGGGTGACTTGGCGCGTTCTGATTTGCCTCCGAACAGTCCAGTGTCGGCACATAATAATTTTTCCAAAATGAGAGATACAAGTGAGTCAAGTTGGCTTAGGATTTGGTTCAAATTCGACACGTTAAAGAGCTTACAAGTCAAACTTATCAATCCACGAGTTCTCAAGCTTACATATTATACAAATTTGAGCTCTAGCGCAATGTGGCTCGGCTCATAAACTCGTCGATATTAAAAATTAATTTATAATAGCTTTATATAATATATTTTAATATTTTATATTATTTCTATATTAAAATAAAAAATCTACAACTTCAGCTTTCTCTACTCCGAATTTGTTCTTCTCTTCTATCAAAGCCCAATCAGTATTACATACCTGAGAACCTCTGCGACCAGCTCTTCCCAATCGATCTCCTTCGGATCCTCCAAGCCCCATTCAAGATCCGGCTTCGAAATCTCCGGGAACTCCACAAGATACTCCGGCAACACCCTCTGAATCTTCGCCCTTATAGTCTTCGCACTGTACTCCAGCTTATTAGACGCAACCCACACCGGAACAACATTGTGAGCATCCACTTCATAAACCCTCACCCGCTCTCCAACCCTCTCGCATATCTCCGCCTTCCATTCCCTTACCGATCGGAGCGGCGAGAAATCAGTAACGAGGGCGGACGCGCCGCATTCGCAAAGGAATTTGGGAATCGTATCGACGGCATCTCCACGGAAGAGGAAGAAGGGGATGCCGAGCTCATGGAGGCGGAGGCGAAGGAGAATGAGGCTGCGGAGCATGAAGCCGAGTTGGCGAGCGTGAGCGTTGAGGAAGCGATGGAAGAGGTTGAAGGCGACGGCGATGGGAGCGGAGGAATGGTTCGCGAGGTGGATGGCGTGGATTAGGGCCCAGTTGTCGCGGGAGCGTTGGTCGCGGAACATCCAGTAGACAACGGGGCCGGCGGGAGATCCCGGGGAAGGAGGAGGAGGGGTTTTGATGGGATTGAGGAGGCGGACGCGGCCGGGGTGGACGGCTCCGGCGGCGGCCATGGAATTGAGAGAAGTGGAGAGAGAGAGAGACTGGACTTGTGGAGAGAGAGAGACTGGACGTGGAGACCTTCAAATCGACCCAAGTGGGGACAGCTTGGGGGTCAACGGGTCTGGTGCTGGGTGGAATTAAATGGTGTACGGTGATGTTGTGAAGGCAACGACTGCACGCAGGTTGGGCAGACGTGGATAGGGTGCGTAGGCGCGGGAGGCGCGGCGCGATTCTAATCAATCCATTTTAAAGTTTTATTATTTATTTATTTTTGGATAAAGTAATGTTTCTATGAAAAGGATATTTGATTTTTTATGATCAGATTTTTTATTTTTTTAAATATGTCCTGACACGTCATCAAAAAATTATCTTAATCGGACATGAATCTCGATGCAAAATCAAGTTGGAAATTTTCAAAATTAAAATAGGAACCATCCGAACTCTGATTTCAACAAACTTAAAGTCAAAGTGAATGTCTCGAAAATATGAACCCAACGACACCAAATTTGACTCAATCCGAGCCCAAATGAGTCTAAATCAAGGACCCGAAGCGTTGTTGGAAGGTTTGAACCACAATTTGGGTTACCAAACGGTTTCCAAACATGACGTGCTTATAGTCGAATCGAACTGCTCAACGAGACGAATCCAACGAGCCCAAGATCGTCGAATTTCGACATTAAGACCTTTAAATGTCTGACGAACGATACATGATCAAGGGATTCAATATCGATTGTCCATCCAACCACTCCCTATTTACCCTTGATATCTCACATATTTACGGGTCATGTCACTCGAGAAATCTATAAATAAACTCATTATTCCTCTTGAAAAGGGATCCAAGCAAGAAGAGAAGAAAGGAGAGAAGGAAGAGAAAGAAGAAGCTCTTCCTAGATCACTGCCGGACCACCGCCTGACATCGTTGCTTCGTCGGACCACCACTTAAGGCCTTCACCTCCGCCGAACCACCGCCTGACGTCGTTGCTCCGTCGGACCACCACTAGAGGCCCTTACCTCTACCGGACCACCACTTGAGGCCCTCACCTCCGCCGGACCACCGCATGACGTCGTTGCTTCGCCGGACCACCACTTGAGGCCCTTACCTCCGTCGGATCACCGTCTGACGTCGTTGCTCTAACGGACCACCATTTGAGGCCCTCACCTCCGTCAGACCACCGCCTGACGTCGTTACTCCGCCAGACCACCAACACTGGAGGCCCTCACCTCCACCGGTCCACCACTTGAGCCCTCACCTCCGCCGGATCACCGCCTGACGTTGTTGCTCCGTCGGACCACTACTTGAGGCCCTGAGCTCGGCCGGATTACCACTTGAGGACCTGGGTTCTGTCGGACCACCACTTGAGGCCCAGACTTCTCCCAGACCACCACGCGCCCGGACTTCTGTCAGACCACCACCTGAGGCTTGGACTTCTGTCGCATCACCACCTGAGGCCTGAACTTCTGTCGGACCACCGCCTGATGCCTGGAGTTCTACTGAAGTATCACCCTACTACTACGGTCTTTCTAACCCCGGTCTCTTACCGACTACGGTCCTTCCGACCTCCGTTATCTATTATGGTCCTTCCGACCTCCATCACCAGACAATGGTCTTTCTGACCATTGTCTCCTGCCAACTACAGTCTTTAGGACCTCTGTCTCCTGCCAACTACGGTTCTTCCGACCTCTATCGCCTACTATGATCCTTCCGACCTGCACCAAAAGACAACGGTCTTTTTGACCCCAGTCTCCTGCCAACTACGGTCTTTAAAACCTCTGTCTCTTGCCGACTATGATCCTTCCGACCTTCATCACAAGACAACGGTCTTTCCGATCTCTAACCTACCTACTATGGTTGTGCCGACCAAACAAAAATGCCTATATTGTAACTCCCACAATGTAATGTGCTATATATAATGTATATTTGTACCATCAAGCCAAGGCTTCTCCCAATAAAGGGTCTCATTTGTAATCGACTACAAATACTAGTGGGTTCATTAAAATTGGCCCAGACCCCGTGATTTTTCCCCCTTTCCAAGAGTTTCCACGTAAAAAAAAAAAAAAACTTTAGTGTCTCTTATGAAAGCTACACACTCTCTCTTATCTGATTGTGTGTTGGAACTTCATACAACATTAAGACGTTAAAATATATATTTCTCTATCACCGTGAATACTCCATGACACAACATGTTCTAAAATTTATTTAGGATCAAATAATCACTTTTTTTTTACAAATATGAGTAGAAGATAGATATGTCAAAATGGGTAAGTGGTTGGATCTAGATCCAATCGAAAATTGACTAATCTTAACCCACTCGACTCAAATTTGACTCATTTAATAAGTGGGTTAAAGAGGCCGACTAAGCTTGACCTACCAGTAACCCAAATGACTTGAACTTGACTTGATTATTCATTTTAATTTAAAAAAAATAACTTGTTAACTATAGAATTTAGATAAATGATCCAAAGTAAGAAGCGTAGAAGAGTTCAAAGAAGAAAATGTATTTGTTTAGCACCTAAATCATAAACTAAGAACAACGTTAGACATCACAATGCTCAACACAAACTTTTAAGAATCATCTTCAAACTACCCTTAAAATTATCTTTGAAATAATCTTCTAATCATAATTGAATCATCCTCAAATAAGTATCGAATCATAATTGAATTATCTTCTAACCATGATAAAACTATCTCTGACTAATCTTCAACCATGATCAAATACAAATAGTCTTCAAATCATGATTGAACTGTTTTAGAACATGATCAAATCATCTTCAAATCTTCTTCAATTTTTAAATAATGTTCAAACAATATTCAAACTTGTTTCGCACAAGATTCAATTATGATTCTAAGATTATTTGGAGATAATTCAATCATGATTTTATCATGGTCCAAATATAATTTGATCATGGTTCAATCCTAATTTGAAGGCGGTTTGTTTGTTTTTTTTTTTTTTTTTCTTTATATCTTTAATGCATATGAGACCACCACTACCTTAAGAAAATAGATGTCTAATTAAGGAATTCCTTATAAAAATCCCTATAAGGAAGTCCTCCTTTCTACTTATTTAACATTTGAGTCTTATATTTTATTGAATGCAAATCTACATTGTTGATAGGAACTTATGAACATAAATCACACTAAAGGAAGTAAAGAAAATCATAATAAGTTTTTTTTCTAAGGAAGAATTTCTACCTTCCTGCATGGCATAATGGTCACTACAGCATGCAAGAGACCTGTACAAATTGATGCCAATTATCAATCCCACAAGCAAAAATAACATAAAAGCTTTAAAAACAATACAAAATAAAAAACAACATTGTGAAGAGATTAATGTTTTGTTTGGGATGACTTTCTTAGTGCTTCTTAAAGCAGCTTTCTAGTTCAACTAAAAAGCTGCTTTAAGAAGCAGCAAGAAAGCCATCCCAAACGAAGTCTAGTTTCAGGCCATACAATGCATTAAATTTTACAACTTCGAACTAAAACCCCGAGCTCATCAGTTACTGACTAATGGTTGCAGGATACATTAGCAACTCTACAAACTGCACCTTCAATACATCCGTCACAATCAAAACATCAAAAAAATTCTACAGAGTACTCTAAAATGGCCAAAACATTAAAAAAAGTGCCCTATACTTCATGCTTATATTACAGCAAACTTTGTTCTCTTAGCATTTTTGATGATCAGAATGGGAGTGTAGGGATGGCTGACTTGTTAAATTTCCAGGTGTTCGACGTTGATCTGAGAGAGCAAAGCTGTGAAACTTACCTACAGGATGAATAGTTACAGACTGGAAGAATATGGTAGTCATAAATCCTGTGCATCTAGATCTGGCTTTGTTGGATATTCGAGACCTTGCAGCGCTGGAATTCTTCTCAAGTCCTCGTCTGAGTAGGATGGGATGAACCAGTGTTTCTTGTCAAGTCCAAATACCTGTTACCCAATCAATGTTAGGCAATGCTTAGGGTGTCTCCAACCGAAAAACTCAATTTTCGCTTCAAAATGCAGTAATACATCAAAATGCATAAACTCGTCTCAAATTGAACTTCATTTTATAATACTAAAAAAAGAATATTACTAGTATATTCTTTCTCATACTTTATTTTATATATTTTTAATCATATATTTATAATTAACAAAAAATATATAGCGGAGGAACAGTGCGACGCCAATATCTGCAAGCAAATAACAGAAAATTTGGAATTCAACTGGAGCGACCGAACGACGCCATACATATGTGTTTGACATTCAACTGGAGAAGGCTTTAAAAAAGAAAGGTTGGGGCAGTTTTTTTCACGATTTGTTTTTAGATAATTGTTGCAGTTATAGTTGACTGCAGTTTTCTTGTCAATTTTCAGATATTTTTGAGATAGAAAGCAATCTTTTACAATAAGACCTGATATTCTAATAGAGAGCAGCGACTGTAAGAAAGTTGTTGACTCAAATGGAAGAAAATCAATAACACTTTACAGTAGTTTTCAAAAAATTTATTTTTCTCATAACAGTTCAACAATTATTTGGATCTCTTAGGCTTCATTTGGGATGACTTTTTTATTGCTTCTTAAATCAATTTTTTAATTAAAAATTAAAATTTTTTAACTAAAACACTGCTTTAAGAAGCAATAAGAAAGCCGTCTCAAACAAAACCTTAGGCTTCGTTTGGGATAGCTTTCTTACTACTTCTTAAGGCAGCTTTCTAATACAAAAATTAAAATTCTATACTACAAAACTACTTTAAGAAGCAATAAGAAAGCCGTCCCAAACGAAGCCTTAGTATTATAGTATTTGACTTATATATCATTTGATAAAATCAACTCTGAAGCAAATGTAACGTACTTTTAACCTTAAAAAAAACAAAATGACAAACAAAATAACTACGAAGACACAAACCTGTTCAAAATTCCTCCTCCTTCCCAGGTCATACCTCCACTTTGGGGTTGTTTTCTTTTCATAAGCCTGATGTGATAGAGGGAACATTCAAACTACTTTAAAAAGCTTCAATTAAACCGGAATGGGGAAAAAAAAAGACAAGCGCTAACCTCAATGGTTGTTGTATTACCCATCACCAAAGATATATGCATGATCAGAAACCCCAGAACACTCAGCGTAAAAGCCAAATTCAAAACTAGCAATAATAGAAACAAAAAAAAACAATAAATTCTTAGCGTACTAAAAGAAGCTTGCCAATTGTACAGGCATGTTATGCTTACCAAACGTGAGGAAAGTTGTTGCTAGCATTCCAGGGGTTCCGGGAATCTCACCGTCGTTGAAGAAGGCAATAAAATGTGGTAACAGTGACAGGGTAACCAAAGTTGTCTCAAGAAATGTGTAGAACTGCAGACACAATGGACAAAACGGAAACAAGAATTAATAAACATGGTTCTAAGGGACTAAAAAAGCAGCAGTACAAGAGAAACAAAAGGATTTGGATCAAAACCTTCCATCAGGCTTCATCTTCATATTACATCTTTGAAGATGAGCAATTTTCAAACCAAGTTGTAAATGTTTTACCAATCAAAATAATGAACTCGTAGCTGCTCCAGGAGGATTTCAGACTCAATTTTTTATTTTTCTGAAGCCTTTCAGAATATTCTAAAATTTTCTAGGGCTTTTCTAGGACTTCTAGAAGGTTCCTAGAGGTTTCTAAATGTTGATCACACGAGCTCATGCACTTCCTATGTGGCTCACTATTGATTTGAAGATTATAAACCTTGTGTGCCGTGTTATCTAATATCATTTATTAAGTGTTCCTACATGTTACAGTTTACTCACATATTAACGACTATGGTGATGATGACATAACATGCCAGACCAGCTTGGACCTTTGCCTAATTGGAAATCAACACAAAAGAAATTAATTAGAACTCAAGTGCGAAGTGTTGCTTCAACTTGATCCAAGCCTATAATGCCTAGATCTTTAATGTCATTACAAAGAACTGTTTGTTAAGATTTACAGGGCATGCCAAGAAGTGCTAAATTCAAAATACTTGTAAACTAAAAATATATCATAAACATTTTCATTATAAACCAACTAATAATTAACTAAAATATATTTTAATTGTATTAAAAATTTTATTAATAAAACTAAGGATGACTCGCACACACACTTATAAATTAAGAATTAAATTAATTAAAAATATTAATTATTGAACAAATGATTGTACCGTACGATGTAGACCAAACTATACGATATGTAGAGATTCAAATTCAATAAACCAAATCAAATTCAATTTAAATTGATCAATCTACGGGGCCTACTGTATGATGTACTGTTAATTTTAAATTAAATCTAGGATATTAATGAAGTAATATTTGATTAAATCAATCAATTTATGAATCACACATCATGATTTAGATCAAATAGTATGATCTTTAATTCATGTTTTGAACCAAGCTGATTAGACTGCATGATCCTTCATTGTACAATAAGATCTTCAAGTAATTAAATTTTGAATGAATATCTGATAGATCGGTTGATTTGATTGGGAGGGAATTAGGAAGTTTCATAATCAAGAGGGAGCTATTTATGAAGGTTCTTAATCAAAGGGAAATTGTTTAGAAAAGTTTTAATTACAATTGAAAGGGAATTATTTATGGCAAGAGATTTAATTTGAATTTAAAATCTAAGAGGGAATTATTTAGGGAAAGGGAGGAGAAATCAAGGGGGAATTGTTTAGGAAAGTTTTAATTACAATTTGATGAGAATTTTTTAGGACAACAGATCTTATTTGAATTCAAATATGAAATGAAATTATTTAGGAAAATGGGGCTGATTTGAGAGGGAATTAAGGGAACCTATTTAAGGTTAACAATAGGATGATTTCAAGATTATGTTTGTGTTTGCTAAGGGCTCTAGCCGACAGCTAGGGATTTGGGAGAGCTAAATCTTCCTCTCCAATCGAAGATCCAACTGTATCTTGTTATTTCCTTTTATATTTTTTGCAATAAAAAGATTCATGGTGTGTTCTTCCTCCTAATTTATTATTGCCGTTCACTAATTCCAAGAAAATTGTATCTACTTCATATCAATATCCTCATTAATAATTGATTGATTGGAATTTTTAAAGGTTGATTAATATCATATGTTGGTGCTGGACAAATTAACATCAGATTGAGAGGAATAAATCAAGGTAGAAACTCTAGAACAAACAAGAGAGAACAAAGAAATAGATTGAAAGTTCTTCTTCCTCACACTAAGTGATTCCCTTCCTATTAAAGCCATTATTCCTCCACTCACAAATCTAATTTGTGGAGAGCTTTGTGAGTACTATTTGTAAAAGAGATCATAGATCTCAGATTGTTTATCATTAAAATCTCCTTTAGCTCTTCATAAAGTGCTCTTACTCAAAGGTCTTAGGATTTGTATTTTATTTTATCACTCTTATTGTTTTCATCTTACAATTAAATTTTGTACACCAGATTGTATAAAACATAATTGTAGGTGATAACCGCTGAGTCGCCTGCAACGCTCAATAGTTTTGGTTCGGTTCCAAAAAATGTCTTCATCATCTAGCAGGTTAGGCTAGGAATACTAGGTCTATGGCCATAAAGTAGGAAAGTTGTAACTTAGTGGAAAAGACTAGTAGTAGATTGATTCTTTCTTTTAAGTAAAATTGTAGGGTGTCGCCATTACAAGTTAAAGATGAAGCTGGTGTGAGAAGATTTCTTCGCCTCCTAAGGGAGCGAAGGAGCATAACTTGTGATAGCAAGGTGTAGTGTGAATCCTAGTGTCAAGTTATGCTAAACATAGATTTAGGTCCAGGGCTGGCCGAATCACATAAATATCGATCATGGAAATTTGCTCTATAGTTTAGTTTACTAGATTGCATGTTTATTCCACATCAATATGCCTTCAATATTATATGATGATCTACATTACTAATGCTCCATCTGCCAAGTAGTTGAATAATTATAATCACTCTCTTTAACGCATACATTACTCACTCTTGTGCATAATTATCAACATATCACTATAATATTTTGTGTTGGTGCTTGTTTTTTGAAATAACTTTATAAGCTAGTATAGTGTATTAGTGTAACAAACTCATATAATTACTCAATCATTTGACTTATAATAGGTTAGTGTTTCTGATGTAGAACGGAAACGGGATTTTTCTAATCGTCTTGAAGAGCAAATCGTCCCAAAAAATCTGAAACAATTCTGATGAGGGCATCAGATTTCGACATGTGTACCATCGCCGGGGACGACGATCGACGGCCCCGATTCAGAGTCTTTATCTGTGATGATTTAGTTTTTTTTCTATTAGTTTATTTCTTGATTTCCGTTTGTACCCCTATGAGGGATGTATCACCTATTGTAGCACAAAGGGCATTTTAGACTTTATGTTTTTATTTTTCAGTTAGCCTATATATAAGGCTTGTATCATTGTATTTGGATGATTGATGGATGAAATGAAATTGCTCTTTTTGTTCTCTTTGTGAGTGCATGACAAGATCTCTTAGTGAGTTCTTCTTTGGGATCTCTTGGTGAGTTCTCTATCTTATTTGTGTTTATTCGCTCACAATTTTCCCCCATTAGAAACCCCCACAAAATCCCCTCTCCCCAAGCCCTAGCCGCCGGCTTCACCACCTTGGGTGTTGCCGCCGGCCACCTCCACCCTCCCGGCCGACCATCTTCCGCCGCCCCTCCCCTTCCGGCCAACTCCCCTCCCCCATCCCATGTTGAGTTGAGATTTAGAATTCAAATTTTGAATTCTTTCCAAATTTGGAATTCCAAATTAGGAAAGTTTGCATGATTGATTCAATCTCATTTATTTTAATTGTGGAGTTTTCAAATATTCGTCCACGTCATCAATCCGCGTTTAGAAACCTCTTTCCTCTCCCCCATAATTCCCTCTCCCTCTTGAGCATGCCGCCGGCCCCCCTTTCCCCCCAATCAAGCCCCCATTAATTGCTCAATTAACTCCCTTAATTCTAATTTGAAATTCAAATTAGGGAGCATTAATTTTCCCTCCCATTGGAATTAAAACTGAATAATTTCAGTTTAAACCCCTTCTCCCTCTTCTCTCTCCCACCGCCGGTCTCCTCTCTCCACCCCCAATTAATTCCCCATTAAGGAATTAATTCCCCTCCCTTGGGGATTCAAATTTCCCCGCCAAAAGTTCTCCAAAGCTGAAATTATTCTCAGCTTTTCTCTTGTTTTCCTAAATCCTTCTTCCCCTCCCCCATACCCACCGCCGGCCTCCACCTAACCCACAGCCCGCCGCCCCACATCTCTCCTCTTTGGAGAGTTATTTGCGGCCATCCTCATTTCGCCCCTTCAAGGATGCATGGAGGTTCCCGAATGGAATTTCGGGTTTGAATACGACGACCAAGGGCGAGTCGACATCCTCCGGTCCCCTTTCTTTGACGTCGGATTCGACTTCGACGACACCATTGTGGAGTATTTGACACGGATCGTACCCACCTTGATAGAAACCGTCGACGATCACTTTTCGGATTACACTTGGATCGTCGAAGGACGTCGCATTGCAACACCGCCACAATCCGCGCCGACCTCCTCCTCCCTACGGATCTACGGCGCCTTCACCCTAGGAGTGATCTCGTCCATCGTGTGGTTCTTCTTCTCCCAACAAGCCTAGTAGTAGGTAAATGAGAGTGGCCTCAAGGTGAGACAATCGCTTTGTTAACCCTGGGATTTTGTTGTTCCATGTCATTTGTCTTACGTTTATGAAAGTCGTTATTTTTCTCGGTCTTGCTAATTTACGTGTAAGTGCTTGCCTAGCCGTAGTCAACAATTGAGATTTCCCAAAGCTTGAATTGGGAACGAGTTTTAATTTGCAATATTCTTACTTGGATAATCTTTTGTTAAATTTCCAAATACAAAACCTGGAGTTACAAACATATTACATCAAATTCCTTACTAGAAATCTGAAATATTTCAGATTTTTCTCACAAAATCTGATAGGAATTCCAACATTTTCCCCACAAAATCTGAGAAGAAATTCGATTTCTTTCTTGAAAGAGAAATAGAGTTTGGGAGAGAGGATGGGTTTCAATACTACAGTGAGGTGTTGATTGGGAAGAGAGAAAGTGGGGAGAGAAGTAACCCAAGAGGGGCAATTCACTCAAAACTCTCGACTTGGGGAGCTTTCTCGGGCAAGAAGGAATTTCTTACAAAAATCTGAGGTGAACCTCCAGATTTTAGTAGAATAGGATGTAGAGAAAATTGGAGGAGTCAAGCCTTACTGGAGATGGGAAGGCTGATAGTAACTGCCGAGCTACAGCTTCTGCACTAGAAATTTTGTCTGAAATAGTTATGAGAGAGGAGGAAGGCTATGGGGGCAAGAGAGGCTGTGGGGAATTAATTCCAGGAAAAAAAACATTAACTGAGCCGGAATTAAGGAGGTGGAATTGTTTCCTAATTCCAAGTCAGGTTTTGGGAGAGGATTTAAAATTTGGCCCTGTAGAAAATTCGGCTAGGTTGAAATTAGGTGGAATCGGAATTTTTTTTTTCCTTAAAGTAAGGATGGGGATTAGGAAACAATTAAGGAATGTAAGCCAAGGGGATGGGGGCCAGTTGTATCCATAGGGAAAGAGGGTTTTAATGCATTTAATTGGGATAACTCAATTTGGGGTGGAGTTTAGGAAAGAATTTAGTAACTTTCAAAAAATAGAATGATAAATTAGGAAAGAATTCAAATTTCAAATTAGTGGAATTTGAAAATTTAAAAACCACCCAAAATTAAATCACCCAAATTAAATTTAAATTACATCATGAATGAGACTCAATACTTTCCTAAAATAGCTTTCTAATTTAGGAAACTATTTGAAATTCAAAATTCAAATTTCAAAGGATGAAAATAATTTCCTAAATTATTTGAACTCTTTAGGCAAGCATTAAGGTGACATGGACTCCTCATTCATGGAGACAAACAAGAGTGGCTGGCGGTGGAGGAGCTAATGGGGGAAGGTGGTCGGCGGCCAAGAGGATGGGGATCGGGTGAAGGTGGCCGGCGGCTATTGGGGAAATTTGTGGAGCTTGGTATGGAGGTTTGGCCAAGGGGTTGAACGGGGAGGAGGAAAGATGAAAACAACTACGGGGAGCAGTAAAAGAAACAAAACAAAACAAAGATAAAACGAAAGGTAGAAGACAAAAAAAATCGCGAGCCTCGGACCCTTCCGAAGACTGACGGGTGATTTGTTGCCCTTCTCCAAGGGACTTCAAATCACGAGCCCGGACCCATCCTGCTGCTGGTGAAAACTCTGATTCCTCTCATAGGAATCTCACTAACACTCTCTCACAAAGAACAAAAGTGTGGACACAATTTTTTTTTTAAATCAATTCTTCCTCCCTATTACAATAGCTTAAGGCCCTATATATAGGCCGCAACATGAGAAAAATAAAAATTACAAAATTGCCCCTTGGACCACAACACTCAAATAAACTAACCTAGGGGTAAAACAGGAAATACATCAAATAAGAATTAAAATGCAGAAAATAACTCATAATTTAAATAATGGCCGTCGATCGATTTACGACGCCGCCTGTGATAGATGCGCCAAATCTTCGTATCGATGTCCGCATCAGTTTCTGATTAACACCATTGCATCTTGAACTTACAAGATTGATCTAATTTATATCAAATTTGTACAGTTGTGTTGTTAAGCATCACATAGATTGTGCTTTGTTTAACTTAGATTACTTGCCTCATAACATATAATTTGTGTCATTTTCTACCCAAACTTATATTTGTACTTGTGATGCTTTCATTAGCTCAAAGCATTCATTCAACATCATATTTACATGTAGCAACTTGCGTAAAAATTGGTTCAATAGAATACAAATTTGTATGGTAATAGTTGGGTAATTTATAAATATTATTATGCATAAAGTAGATTGGCCATTTTTTTTAAATATCGTATCTAGCATTATTTCTCCCCTACAGTTGTACAAATATAACTATGTATCTAATCAATACATTCAACTATCTATGATTATTTTCCACATGTTGATTTGTTTGATACACTGATTGGATACTTAACTTCGATATTCCATATTAATTACAAAGGATTTGAGTTGTTAATATCTGGAAGAAATTCTTTGTGTCACTTCACACCCAATTCACCCTCTCTCTGGTAGAGTGCCTTCGACCTATAAGCGATATTAGAGTGAAGGCTCACATATTTGACTCAACATACAATGGTCTTTTGATTCAAATATTTTTCAAACACCTATGTTTGATAAATCTAGCATTGATTTTGAAAAAAAAAAAAATAAGTGTTAAATTTTTAATATCCATTAATCACAAATTATAATATATTGTTTTAAATTGTTGCATAATATGTCCTATGTTTAGAAAAGCCTATTAGCCTATTTACATATTAATAAATATATTATGCAAGCTCTCATTTTGTTATGAAGATTTAACTAAGTTATGTGAGAACATTATTAATGTAAAAGGAATCTTTATGGACAATGTCAACAGGCTCAACATTGGAGAAATTCCAAAACATCTTTGTTAGGAGAAAGAAAGCTAAAGGGAAATAGAATAAGAAGCTTTGCAAAGTCATTGTTGTTTTTGTTCATGAATTGAAAGAAAGACAAGAAAAAGTACTCATCTCCATTACAGAATTCCTATAAGATTGCAATAATGATAAGATAAATGAATTAACTTATAAGAAAATTTCATGAGCTTATAAAGAATTATTTCTTGTATTTGATAATTTAAAAAAATAAATATCTTTTCAGCAAAAAAGAAAATAAATAACTCAAACATGACCCACATACTTAATGATAAACTAATCTCTTGCAACTTGAATCAACAAAAAGAAAATGAATGTGGTTGTGTAACTGATTATAATTTATCTTCACTGAATAGAATTACATATTTAAAAAATGATATAGCAGACTTACAAATGAATCACTCATTATTTACCAATTCGTTTGTTATATATGCAATCATGACTTAAATTACCTCCATACAAAAAATACTAGCATAATCTCAAGAATGAATGATTTAATGTTTAGTAGAAATTATACTCATGATTCTCTATAAGCAAAGATTGATATATTAGAAAAGAAAAGTACAATTATAGATGAAGAATTATCATCTAATGATAAAGATAATGTTAGGAAGTGCTTGCAGATATTTAGGAAAAGGCTAGGCTGAAATCTGATTTGAACAATTTCATAAAATCAATGACAAGAAAACTAGGAATAGAACACACAAGAATATTTTTTTATTGAAAGTTTTATGAAAGAAAAGACAAGATACAAGTGAATCTTCAATTGGAGAGGAAGATCTAGCACTCCAGAATCTCTAGCAGTCGGCTAGAGCCCAAACACCCTAAGAACAATCTAATTTTAGCAAACAACACAGACCTCTAACCCTAGAAAAATCACCTACTTAAAGCATCCAATAATGATGTAAATCCCAAAACAGACCCTCTTTTGAATTTTCCCTCCAAATCACCCTTAATCCCTCCTCTAATTACTATTAGACCCCACCCCAAAAGAGGGGGGGGGGGGGGGGGGGGGGGGGGGGGGGTGAGGCGGAGCATGTCCGCCTTCTGTAATAGGAGCCAATCCCTTATGGACCGGCCTAACAATACCCCCCTCCCAAAGACTCACCTTGTTCGCAAGATGGAAAGATGGATCCCTCCTCAATATCCTCGTCATCACAAATGATGAGAACCTGAAGAGTTCGATCCTTACATCTATGCCCCGGTGTATACCTCTCATCACATCTGAAATAGAGCCCCTTCTCCCTCTTCTCTTGGAACTCCATTTTTATTAAATCTTGAAGTTTTCCCCAGATCTCCCTCCGACAGTCTTCCTTCGGGGTCACTCTAAGAGTTCCCGATGTCGGCTACTTGGATGCCAAAAAGGTGGGGATCATCATATATGAATCTCCAGAGCTATCGCCTCTAATCCCTCTCTCCAGGTGCCTCTGATCCTCAGCTAACTGTGCTAGCTCCATAGCCTCTCCCAAATTAAGAGGCCTCATCATCCGAATCTCTAGTTTGAGCCCTTTAATAAAGTACCCCCCAGTACAGTCTCTGCAAGTCGTTCTAGTACTCAAACTGCTCACGATACTCCACCAATGCCCCTTGATGCATCAGGGTGAAGAACTACTCATAGAAGTCTCATATCATGCTGGTTCAGAAACATTCCAACAAGCAATCCTTCTCCAAGTTCATATGGGTTGCCTCGTATCCCTCTACTGGTACCATGCTAATGCTTTTGCCTCCAAGCACATCCCAGCCGCTGTCAATCTCTCCTCCTCTATTAACCTATTGACGGTAAAGTATCTTTCCACTTTGTAAATCCACCCATATGCATGCTCTCCCTCAAAAATAGGCATCTTAAGCTTCCTCACCATTGAATCTCATTCGTTATCCCTGTTTCCTCCATAATTTTCCATTCCTCAATGGGGTGGTTCCCCCCATGTATCTCAATCATCCCTTCTACACTCGTACCCAAACCTTACGACAAATTCTCACATTCTCCTTTCAAATTCAACACCCCTTAAATCATATTCAGCCCCTCCTTTCAAATTCAGCACCCTTTCAATCATAATCAGCCCCTCCTTTTAAATTCATCAACCCTTCGATCATAATTATTCCTTCCCCTTTCAAATTTCGTCCATCTCCTCTCAAATTCAATACCCATTTCTTCATGCCTAACCTCCTCACGCCTCTCCCCATGCCCTCTACTCAGCTTCTCCCTAAGAATAGACTTTATGGGAGACATTCTCTCTTCTCCCTCTAGAATCTCCACCTCTTGATCTTTCATTCACATCGGATTAGGGTTTTCCTCACTTCCTTGGTTGACGACGGCTTTTCTCACCTCCAATGATGTCATTTTGGGTTAACCCTCGAGCAACTTCTTCAATATCTCCTTCAAGATAGAAAATTTCCTATCAATCTTCTCGTGGACGGCTGAAATTTGACTTTTGAAATCTTAAAGTTGAGTTTGGATATCTAAAATTTTAGATTTAAATTGTCCGATCTCTCATTCCAATACTCCAACCTTTTTTCCTGCCATAGGTATCTGGATTTATGATCCACTAGCAAAATAACAACTTCGATGCGAATCTGGCCTCCAAACAGCAAAACACAGCAAGATCGGAGAGGAAACACAGCAGAAATCAGTGAAACAATTTTCTATTTAAGCCCAGGAAACCGCTCTGATACCAATTTGTCAGGAAGTGCTTGCAAAAATTTAGGAAAAACTTTGACTAAAATTTAATTTTAGCCATTTTAGAAAACCAACGACAATAAAACTAGGGATAGAACACACAAGAACACGTTTTTTATTGAAAGGTTTATGAAGGAAAAAATAAGATACAAGTGGATCTTCAATTGGAGAGGAAGATCCGGCTCTCTTAAATCTCTAGCCACTAGCTAGAACCCAAACAGCTTAAGAACAATCTAATTTTAGCAAATAATGCATATCTCTAATCTTAGAAAAATCACCTACTTAAAGCATCCAATAATAATGTAAACCTCAAAACAGCCCCTCTTTTGAATTTTCCCTCCTAACCCCCCTTAATCCCTATAATTACTGCTGGTCCCCACCCCATAACGGGGGGGGGGGCTTGCTTGCCTCCTATAACAAAAACCGGTCCCTCCTGGACCGATCGCAGATAATCATGATTTATGAGTCAAGTATGATATTTCAAAAAGGAAAATACTAGTTTGAGATGCAGATAAAATGAGACTTCACAAGCTTCTATTAATATTTGTTTTGATTTTTATATGCATACCACAAATTAGTCAGATTACAAATCTCATACACACACTCATTCAATAAATTAAAATAAATCTAGAATTGCAAATTTTATTTATGCATGCTTTGCCTAGCATTGCATGTACTCATGAGTGCTCATATAGAAGTCAGCATATGAATGCTCATATAGAAGATCCATACAATTTAAGGCTTCATTTACATACATATGATTGCTAAAGGCACAAGCTAGCATAGTTCACCACCTGCGCATGCATTTATCTATCTATAATGCTACTAATGTAAAAGGATAAAAAATCTAGAAAATAAATTTATGTTGTAGTCTTCATGAAAGATGATTGAAGATAAGTTGACGATCTAAAGTATATAAAACCCAAGGATAATCCATAAGAAATGTATATTTCAAATCACTAATCTTGAAAAGTATGGAATATAACAAATGTGATATGTTTCCATTTTCGAGCATCCTTCATTACTTATATTTAGACCTAGGTTAGTTTAATTTATCATACAAGATTAAACTAATCTAACTTAAACCTTAATGATCCACTCATATAATGTATGAACATGTGCTCTAAAACATTCTTGAAAATTAAATTTTGTACGGCTTATAAATTCAAGCTTTAGACAATATATGTTGTTTTAGCAATATATAATTTTTATAACTTTCAAAAAACATTCATGCTAAAATAAAATATATTCTCTTTATCATAAATCCAATTTCATAATTATAAACTCTTAGAAACTATCCTTTACATACATATGAACTGCTAAAGGCACAAGCTGGCATAGTTCACCACCTCCACATGCATTTATCTATCTATAATGCTACTAATGTAAAAGGATAAAAAATCTAGAAAATAAATTTATGTCGTAGAGTCTTCATGAAATATCATTGAAGATAAGTTGACGATCTAAAGTATATACAACCCAAGGATAATCCATAAGAAATGTATATTTCAAATCACTAATCTTGAAAAACATGGTATATAACAAATGTGATATGTTTCAATTTTCGAATTTCGAGCATCCTTCATTACTTATATTTAGTCCTAGGTTAGTTTAATTTATCATACAAGATTAAATTAATCTAACTTAAACCTTAATGATCTACTCATATAATGTATGAACACGTGCTCTAAAACATTCTTGAAAATTAAATTTTGTATGGCTAATAAATTCAAGCTTTAGACAATACATGTTGTTTTAGCATGTTATAATTTTTATAACTTTCAAAAAATATTCAAGCTAAAATAAAATATATTCTCTTTATCATAAATTCAATCTCATAATTATAAACTCATAGAAACTATCCTTTACATACATATGAATTGCTAAAGGCACAAGCTAGCATAGTTCACCACCTCCACATGCATTTATCTATCTATAATGCTACTAATGTAAAAGGATCAAAAATCTAGAAAATAAATTTATGTCGTACAGTCTTCATGAAAGATGATTGAAGATAAGTTGACGATCTAAAGTACATACAGCCCAAGGATAATCCATAAGAAATGTATATTTCAAATCACTAATCTTGAAAAGCATGATATATAACAAATGTTATATGTTTTCATTTTCGAGCATCTTTCATTACATATATTTAGTCCTTGGTTAGTTTAATTTATCATACAAGATTAAACTAATCTAACTTAAACCTTAATGATATACTCATATAATGTATGAACATGTGCTCTAAAACATTCTTGAAAATTAAATTTTGTACGGCTTATAAATTCAAGCTTTAGACAATATATATTGTTTTAGCATGTTATAATTTTTATAACTTAAAAAAAATCATGCTAAAATAAAATATATTCTCTTTATCATAAATCCAATCTCATAATTATAAACTCATAGAAACTAACCTTTACAAATAGTCACTAATTATATTTATAGGTTATTTTTTAAGGAGCATGGAACATTTCTATAAAATGTATCATACTATTCTAAGGATAAACTATTTATGAATTCCAATCATTAATTAAAGATAAATCAATCTCACAACACATACATATTCATTTCTCATCGATTATATATATTAAATGTAATAACCAGTTCATCCGGCCGGTCTACCTTATTAATATCGCGAACAGGAAGGGTTTGCGAAACTGAAGGCTTTCGCGAAACAAAGAGGGGCGGACGGCGGCTTCGTGCGGGAGAGCGAGGTTGGCTTCGTTTTTTTCCAATTTTAGCAAATGATTGTCTACAAGGATAAGAAATAACGATTCCTTTTCATTCTTATCGTTAATAGAGTGTTAATTTGGGAGAGATTTGAAGAACAAGAAAAACGAACGAGAAGGAAAAAGGGAAGAAGGTTTGTTGAAATTCTTTCTTCCTTTTCTTATAAATTTCATAAATTTCTTCACTTAAACGCGAATAATATCTTCACAGAGAATAAGGAAGAGATTGAAGCGAAGAAAAATGAATTTGGGAGAGAGAATTTTGGGAGTTTGAGAAGTTCTCATTCGTAATTGTAAGTGAATTTCTTCTTATAAAATTCTTATTGATATTTTATTTCTATATGAAAGCAATTGTATGAATTTAGGGTTTTATGAAGGGAGAGATCAAGTCATAAGTGTTGGTCCCGCGAGAATTCAACAAGGAGAGAAATTGATTCAATGTTATATCAAGCATCGAAGGCCTGAAAAGTTCAAAGTGAGTAATTATAATTATGAAATTTCAAATTTAGTATTATTCCTTGCTTTCGAAGTTTTAATTTTAAAAAGGCTATTTATGTGAAATGTTGAAAGATTAACTGCCTAAATAAATTGTAATTATTATTACAACTAAAAATGAAAGAATAAATTAACAATGAATGAAATTATGAATATGAATAAAGGAGAATGTTATATAGTACAAGTAAAGGTATGTAGTAAGGAAAGATGCATACAAAGAAATGACATATGCATTGAATAACAAATGTTCAAAATAAATGGGAAAAGAAAGAAAAAAGAATATGTATGAAAACTACAGGAGTTCACCTGATGTAATTCCAGGAATTGAATTTAGAGACTTAACAAAATATTATTCAAGTAATGAAATTGCAAATTCAATCTTGTTCTCAATTCAAGCTCTTCGGAAATCTTAGTTGTTAACTACAGTTAGGCAAGCACTTACACCTAAATTAGCAAGACCAAGAAAATAACAACTTCAATAAACGTAAAGCAAATGAAGAAACCAACTAGAATCCCAGGGTTAACAAAGCGATTGTCTCACCTTGAGGCTGCTCTCATTTACCTACTCCTAGGCTTGTTGGGAGAAGAAGAACCACACGATGGATGAGATCACTCCTAGGGCGAGGGTGTCGTAGATCCGTAGGGAGGAAGAGGTCGGCGCGGGTCGTGGAGGTGGTGGAAGATGACGGCCTTCTACGATCCAAGTGTAAACTGAAAAATGATCGTCGATGGTCTCTATCAGAGTGGGTACGATCCTAACCAAATACTCCTCGACGGTGTCGTCGAAGTCGAATCCGACGTCAAAGAAAGGAGATCGGAGGATGTTCACTCGTCCGCGGTCGTCGTATTCAAACCCGAAATTCCATTCGGGAACCTCCATGCATTATTTGAGAGGAGAATGGGTGGTTGACGTCACAACTCTCCAAGGGAGGGGAGAGGTGAACCGGCGGGATGTAGGGGAGTAGGGGGATGCCGACGGTGGAGTAAAGGAGGAAGGAGAGAGGGGTTGAAGCCAAAACTGAAATTGATTTCAGTTTTAGAAATTTGGGAGGGAAGTTTATTTGGGATTTTGATTTGAAATCCCAAATTAAGGGGGGGAATTAATGCTCCCTTAATGGGGGCCAATGAGGCCGGCAGGAAAGGTGTGGAGGGGGGTGAGAGAAATAAAAACTGAAGTTAATTTCAGTTTTATCATTAGTGGGGAGAGGATTTGGGGATTCAAATTCTTTTCAAGGTTCAAATTGGGGGGAAAAGGAGTAATTAACTCCTTAATGGCAATTAAAAGGGGGAGGCCGGCGGGATAGCTGGGGAGGGAGAGAGAGGATTGAGGAGAGGGGAAATAGATTTCCAAAATGGTTTTGATGATGTGGCGAGGTATTTGAAATTCCAAATTAAATTAATTTGAAATTGGGTAATGATGAATAATTTCCTAATTTGGATTTCCAAATTAGGAAACAACTCAAACTTGAATCTCAGATTTTTGCATGGGAATTCGGTGAAGGGGGAAGGGGTTCGGCCGGTGAGGAGTAGTCCTCGGCGAGGGGCGGCCGGTGGTGGTGGGCTTGGCCGATGGTGGGGAAACCTTGGGGGGGCCGGCGGCAAGAGCTAGGGGAAACTTTGTGTAGAATTTCTTGAGGGGGGAAGAGGAAGGGAAAATGGAAGAGAGAAATTGTTAGGGTTACAATTACCTAGAGAACTCACTAAGAGATCTCGAAGAAGAACTCACCAAGAGATCCTCATTGCACTCACAAAGAGAACATAGAAAAATTTCATTCATCCAATAATGTCCAAATACAATGATACAAGCCTTTATATATAGACTTACAGAAAAATAAAAGCATAAAGTCGAAAATGCCCTTGGGCTACAATAAGTGCTACATCCCTCATAGGGGTACAAACGGAAACATGAAATAACTAATGAAAAAAGAACTAAAGCATCACAAATAAAGGCTCTGAATCAGGGCCGTCGATCGTCGTCCCCGGCGATGGTACACAAGTCGAAATCTGATGCCCTCATCATCACCCCCTTATGGTACTGGCTGGGGACGCCATACTTGTGCACGTAAAAGGAAAAGGAAAAGATCATTGGAAAGGAAATGGAAATAAATGGAAAAGGTTGTACCTTTGGGTACTTTGAGACGGTGCTCATGTGCAAATCAAATGGTAAAAGGAAATATAAATAAAATCTTAAAATTTCAAAATGTTTTAAATTGATTTAAAAGAAAATGTTCGGAGATGTATAAATTATTGAAAAGAATGAATTAATGTTAATAAATGACAAGATGCCTATTAAAGAATGTTTATAATAAATTTTTAATAGTTACCCACTGAGTTTACTTAGTAAACTCAACCCACGAATTTAAATGTTTCAGGTAAGTTCCTAAAAAAGAAATGGCTGAAAGAGAAGAATTTGTTTATAGAAGACGACGTGCAAATGACAACAGATAAACGATTGATGAAAATGATTAGTTTTGATATTGAATGATTTATAGTTTTTGTGATTAGTGACTCTTCAGTTTATTCAAAAGTTTATGTTAATATGGTTTTATTTGAAATTGGGTTGAGATTGTAATACAGTCCGACCTTCAGTACCTGCCTCGTTAAATCGAGTATTCGGGCCGGGTCGTGACATTAAATCTTGTTTTAGCATACCTGGTTCCCATTATATTTTGAAATCAACTCTTAGGATTTCAAAAAAAAATGATAAAGTTTAGCTTTAGTTGTTAGAATTATTCATCTATTTTTTTTAATATTTTACCTGCATGAATGAATGCTAAATTTGACCTTATCATCTTCCTAATAATTTCAATTATTTTTCTAATATTATTTAGAAACTATTTTGTAGACCAAGTGAAACATATATAATTGATGTGATGATGCTCATATAGCTTAGTTTGACCCCATGAGCCTTCTCTACTAGCTTGTAGTTGATATAAAGAGCTTCATCAAGCTAATTAGAGAGTAGAAACATAATAGGTCATCACAAGTTTAGAAAATTGAATTTAGATTTTATCATATTGATTTTGATCTTAGTGCATTTTGACGCTATGATTAAATTCATTTTATGTTTGTCCATGCACCATAATTAGTATTAATATTTGACATCAATACTCCATACATGAATAATATATTAATATTTCTCAAATATTTAAGCACAAATATTTAAATTATGCAAGTCTGTAGTCTCAAATTCATATCATGATCAATATACTTAAAATGATTATCTAAGATTGGTATCATGATATGATGATTTATCAAAATCATGAATAGTGCTTGAAAAATAATTTTAAACAAAAAAATATTAACAAGTGGTATCATAAATCATTATCTAATTAGTTAGAAGCATATTAAATGATTACAAGCATAGAAAGCACTATCGTAAGCTCTATCTCTTTTTTTTTTTTTATCGTAAGCTCTATCTCATGTTAATGTGATTTAAATCATAAAATAATTAAAGAAATTCATATCTATTTGTAGTTCTAATTGAATATTACTTTTAATCAAATATCAAACTGATTTTTGCAAAATCAATGCCACTAGATTTATATATATTTTTTCATTATACAAAATTTTCATCCAATGTACGTCTAGCATTTTCTCTATTAGATAGCATATAATTTTTATTACATGCTTCTATCATAATATTTTAAATTAGTATACATTTTAATGAACTTTGAATTATGCCATGATTTGCTTATAAGTACTTTAAATGTAAATCAATTATTTTTAAAAGAAACCATACTATTCTGATTTATTTAGGGGGAGTACATAGTTGTTGGTTACAACAAAATAACAAATAAGTGTTAACTCTTTCAATAATGACAAAAGGGAGAGAATTATTTGTTGATAAATGCAT
Source organism: Dendrobium catenatum (assembly GCF_001605985.2). Lineage (NCBI taxonomy): Eukaryota > Viridiplantae > Streptophyta > Magnoliopsida > Asparagales > Orchidaceae > Dendrobium > Dendrobium catenatum. The sequence goes on from NW_021563156.1 coordinate 80,888, forward strand.
ATACTAATGGGAGTATTAATGCATATCTAATGGGGCTAGCTATTTTAAGATTATTTATACCTTATCCCTTCACATCAACATTAGTTTGTCATCTTTAAATATAACATCATTGTTGATGGTCACAAATCTTGTGTGGTGTATCATCTAGTATAATGTGTTCGTACAAGTTATAGGTTACTAATATATTAGTAACAATAGTGATGATGACATAGTATGATAGGATATTTTAGTCTTGAAAATTAATACAAAAAGCTAATTAGAGCTCAAGTGCAAAGTGTTGCTTCAACTTAATCCAAGCTTAGTCTCTATATTTTTAATGTCATTACAAAGAATTACTTAAGTTCACGTTTACACTGCAAGCCAAGGAGTGATGAACACTAAACAAATACGAACTAAAATATACTACAAATATTTTAACCATGATATTTTAACCATGCTCAAAATGATTATTAACTAAAACATACAATAAGTATTTTGATTACACAAAAAATAATAATTAACTTAAATACATTTTAAATGTATTAAAAATTTATTGATAAAGCTAAGGATTGCTTGCACGCACCGACTTATGAATTAAGAATTAAATTTAGCAAAAAAAAAAGTATTTTTCATTGGAAAATCTACAAGTATTTGTATTGTATGATGGACATTAGGCAGTAAATCTACTGAAGTTCAATTCAATCAACCAAACCAAGTTTGATTTAATTTGATCAGTTTATGGATCACATTGCAGATGTATAGTACGACAACTATTAATTTCAAATTAAATCCATGAGATTAATTAAGTAATATTCGATTCAATTAAATCATTCTCTAAATCATACAATATGATGCAAATCATACAATATAATCTTCAGTTCATGTCTAAATCAAAATGATCAGGTTGTATAATCCTTTGACTATACTATACCATCATTCAATAATTTGAAATTTGAATGAATATACTCATTAATTGCTTATTGATTTGAATTATGAAAGGATGATTAATATCATATGTTGTTAATGGATGAATAAACATTAGATTGAAGGGCATAAAACAACCTAGAAACCCTAAAAGAAAAAATAAGGGAGAATATAGGAAAAGATTTTTTAAGTTCTTCTTCCTCCGCACTATTCTTCCTCAAGCCATTGTTGGAATGTGATTTCTGAAGGAATAAAACAACAATAACAAAACAACAAGAAGCTTCTATCCCACTACATGGGATTGGCTTCCGAAAGAATAGAAAGAGATAAAAAATTCATAATATTTGTTGCAAGTTCATGAAATAAAATTATATCATATATAATAAAATTTTGACTACTGTCAGAAGTTTTTGGAATGTTAAACCAAATGTGTTGCATGATTTTAAATAACTCATCTTTCGTGCATTTAATTTCTTAAAAGGTCATGTAGGAAACTTTTCAAGACTCGCATGTATCATAACCTTATCACATGATTTAAATTTCATGTCTTATTCACATAAGCAATAGATTTATAAATATTATAATTAACAGTTAGTTTTCAATTAATATCGTCATGCAAGTCATATATGAGGTTTCACAAGATTTATAGGATTTCTAAATTGAAACTCTCAACTCTTTCAACTGGACTCATTGATGTAGAACGGGTAGGAGGTTTTCAGTCCTATGGGTTTGAAGAGCAACTCGTGAAGTTTAAACAGCAGCTTTTGACACTTGGGAAATTCTGGACAGCAAGTATCCAACCTGGGATAGCGATTCCGGACAGTTCCGGGCAGCCACGGTCGCTCCCAGAGGGGCTGGACAGCAACAAACTGCTGCAGGAATCTCTGGACAGCAGCTTTGGCAGCAGGGACAGCAGTTTTGTCTTGTAGAAAACTTGGGACAACCACTTGGAGGACTTGGGAAGGTCCTGGACAGCAGCAGGAGGGTTCTGGCAGCAAGATCTCGGTCGTCGATCTTCAGCTCCTCCCGGATTAGCATGGACGGTTGGATGTCCGCATCACTCATGCTTGTAAATTTTCTAATAGATGAATTGCATACAATTTCAGAAAGAGTCGAAATCAAATTCCTATTAGATGCATCTCTTAAATTAAATATCTCAATAGTTCACCTAAACTCCTACTATCTATCTCAATTTGTCCATCAAGCTGTGGGTAATGAGTAGCTGAAAAATTTAATTGCATTTTCTTTTTTCAAAAAGTTTTTCAAAAGCCATTCCTAGAATTTACATCTTGTAACACAAAATGATTTTAAGCAAATCATATAATACAACTACCTCATTTAAATATAGTTTAATAATGTGAGAAGCATCAGCAATTTATCACTGGATTGACATGTGCCATTTTAGAAAAATGATCCAGAATTACCAAAATAGCATTTATTTCCTTAAAGTTGCTGTTGTTTCTTAAAGTCCTATTGATGAGGACATCAGTAGGAGATTCCGGAATGTCTACTGCCGGAAGCATCGTAGATCGACGGCTACGATGAGGAGCTTATATATTTGATATTTTATGTATTAGTTCATATTTTCTTTATTTACGTTTGTACTCTTGCTTGTGTGTTGAGTTGAGTTGTAGTCCTATGGGCATTTTAGTCATTTCTTTTCTTTCTCTATGAGGCCTATATATTAGGTCATCGGTCTTGTATTTGGATGATGATGATTATGAATAAAAAACTCCAGCTTTTCTTGTTTGATCTCTTTGTGAGTTCTTGAGATGAGAAACCCTAGGAGAGTGATGCAGGATTATATGCAAAATAGGAAACTTGCACAAAATAATTAAAGAGCACTTTTGAATTTTCGTTATTAAAACAACAAAATAAAACTAATAAGTGGTCACTTTCGTTTAGGCTAAACTACGCAAGAGACTAAGCGACATCAAAACATTTAAGAAAATCAAAGCGTTGCATGAGAAGTAATTTATAACATAACCTTGGTCTAACATTGAGATCCAAAAGCAAAAAAGTAACAAACCTACGCTTACTAATGGATGGCGATAATTAAATACAATCTCTTGCTTGAACAATCTCTCTACGAAGTAAGTAGAATGTGAAAGTACACGAGTCAATGAAGAAGATCACCTTCTCAGAGAAGCGTCTTGATTCATCACGTACCTTCCGATAGTTTCTCCTCCATAGCCTTGGTCAAAACAACTAGTATGTGGATGGCCGACTTCTCTATGAACCCATCAATGTTTGGATTCAAGTCGAAGGACGGCAAGTTGAGAAGATCCACGAAAGTTTAATCATCTTACGCAAGGCCAGAATCAAGCTCCGGATTGGCCGTTCATCATAAGCAAAGAGAGAGAGAGAAAGAGAGAGAGAGAGAGATCCCAATAGAGAAAGGAGGGAGAGAGATGGAGGAGGGGAGGGAAGGCCGGCAGCTTGTAGGGGGAAAAGGGTTAGGGTTTGAGATGGAATTGGATTGAGAGAAAGGAGAAATATTCCAATCTCCAAATCTGAAATTATTTTCAGATTTTGAGTGGAATTGGAGGGAAAATAATTTGAATTTGGGTTTCAAATTATATGCAATTAAGAGCCTTAATGGAGCATTCAAGGAGTGGGGCCCAAGTAAGGGGCCGGCGGCATGGAGAGAGGGGGAGAGGGGTTTTGTGGAGAAATTTAAATATCCTTCCTATTTGGTCTCTTTAATTTAGGAGAAGAAAAATTCCACCCAAATTAAATTTGAATTATATCATGAAGGGTGGTGACTGTTGGGTACGACGGGTAGCCTCTCCTAGGCTCCACCAAACTCTCAAATTCCTTCTCAAGCTGTCACCTAAGCCTCAAGAATACAATTGCAGGAAATTTCTTTGATTTTCATTCATTAACCTCAAAAGAACAAGATGAAGGCTTTAAATAGCCTCTTTACAATGACATAAAACAAAATGACTCAAATACCCTCAACGGGCTACATGACTCAATCCCTCAAGCAAGGGTAAAAAAGGGGAAATGCTGAAATAAAAATACATCACTAAGGAAACAATAATAAAATCAAAAGTACATCGGATAAATTGTGTCCATTGATCTACGGCCACGTCGACGGTAGACTTTCCAACTGATGTCCCCATCAGAGAGGGTCTTGCATCACCCGTCAACCACCGGTGGATTCCGGGGCTCGCGGCTCTTCGTTTTCCTTTCTGGTGATCACCTTATCTTCCCTCCCACCACCACCGGCCAATCTAACCCACCTCCTCCACCGGCCGGCCCTTTTTCCCCAATCTCCTTCTAAGCCGCCGGCCACCCCTCACCCCACCCACATGCCGATGGCCACCCCATCTTCACCCCCAAACCGCTGGCCTAGCTAGCCCTAGCCCCACCGCCGACCACCCCCTTCCTATTTCCCCTTGGATGGTGAAATCAATCGTCATTAACACCTACCTAAAATAGCCTAATTGATTTGGAAAAGATCTAAATAATTTGAAATTCAAATTTCGAATTTCAAAATATTTTCCTATTTCATCCCTAATTAATAGGAGTGCATTAGGAAACTATCAAACCCTTCCCAATCTCCCCCCTATTCTCTCTATGCCATCGGCCCTCCCCATGCTCCAAATTTTGAATTATAATCCTTCCCTCCACCATAATTTAATTCTCTTAATTGATTACCCTCCTTGGTAATTAACTTTAAAGAGGAGTTAATAACCCTAACTCCCCTAACCCATATTTGAATTTGAATCTGAATTTCAAATTCTTTTCTCCTCATTCAATTAAATCTGAAATTAATTTCAGATTTAATGCTCTTTCCATAACCCCAACCTAGACCCCACAAACTCTAATTCCCTCCACACTTGACCAGCCCTCTTACTTGCCCACCTTATTGGATTTCCTCTCATCCGATGAGCTCTCTTGCAAGAAAAGTAGTCAAGCATCTTCCCTCCGAACGTTGGTGGATCACCGGTCGTCTACACATAGCCCCTCCTCCGGCTAACTTTCGTTGGATCTCTACCCCGGCTTCCACTCATTCGTGGTGGCATCTTCCGGATTGTGGCGATTCTTCTTCCACTAACCCTTAAAGAGTGAGAGTGAGGGAAACTCAAGGTGAATTCTCTCTTTGTTACGTGGTGGACTGTTTGTTTGTTGCACTACTTGTTTTCATTATAATCTTGATATTATTTTGAAATCTTGTCTTCTATTGTGTGGTTACTTGTCATATCAATTTAAACAATTTTAAATTCGTAAAATCTTTTCAAAGTGAAACATTAAATTTAAGTTGTGACGCCTAATTCAATCGTTATAAATTTCTACGAGCAATCCCTATGTGGTTTCACATCACCTATATAGTCCAAACATGAAGTTCATGCTAAGATCCTCCAATGGCTTATATGGAATAGGCAATGATGTCAGTATTAGTTTTATCCCCTTAAACTATTTCACAAGTTCTATATTGTTAATATGCACTACATGTATTTTCAAGCTAGGCCAATAACAATTATTCTCATTTATGACTATAGCCGGATACCACAAAAATGCCTTGTAGCAAAACCAAAAACAGATATAAGAAAACCCTAAAAGACGAATTAGGTATGTAAAGATGTCACCCCTTAAATAAACAATTGTCATTAATCATGAAGCATTTATTAAGCATAGAAAAATTATTATCTAGGTCCTAATATATCTCACTAAAGTACTTACAAGTGCTGTATTCATCTTTAATGTTACCAAAATTGATCGCCTTAATCTTCATTGTATGTAAAATATCATCAACCAAACTTAAAGCATCAAAAGACTTACTACATCGCAATGTTTCAAGACAGAATTATTTTCCTATAGAAATGCAACCCGCTTTGCATGCCTATGTCCTAATTTTTTTATGAACTCAAAATATTTAAAGCTTAGCGATCAAAATAAAGATATTCTTTAAGCAGCAAGTAGTGTCCAATAATGAAGCGCTTGAACAACAAATAAAAGTTCATATCATAATTTTAATGCTTCTGCTTAGTCTCAATTCAATTTCTCACTAAAATAGGTAATCTAATATCCCTCTTCACATAACACTCCAACAACCAGATCCTTCACATGAAACCTCAAAACATTTTATTAAAATCAGACAACCTAAGTGTTGATGCACTCTCAAGTCCCTTCTTAATTCCAGAAACAGCTCAATTAGCAAATTTTGACCATTTAAACCCTCTTCCTTAAGACATTTTGTAATTAGTGTCATCACAGTATACAATATTTGAATGAATTGTCTATAGAAAATGTTCAAATCAGTAAAACTTTAAATCTCATAAAAATTGGTTGGTGTTGACCAATTTTTAATAACTTCAATTTTATAATGATCAACAAATTGATTATCACGAAACACAAGTTCTGAAAAAAAATTATGGATTAAAAATAACATTTCTTTAAATTCAAGTATAACTATACTATTCACCTGAGCTTCAAAAATTTTTTTAAGATGCAACAAATAATCATCTCTTGTTTTGTTATTTATCAAAATATCATCAAAGTACATCATAAGAAACTTCCTGATAAAAAATTACAAAACATAATTCATAATCCTCATAAAAATACTCAGTGTATTAGAAATCCAAAAAACACCATCAACCATTAATATAAACCACATTGATGTTTTAAATGTTGTTTTTTCATCCATCACCCTCTCATTTACACTTGAGAGGGGGGGGGGGGGGGGGGGGGGGGGGGGGGGGGGTCGTCTCATTTGGAATGTTAGAATATATTAAAATAGTTCCGTTTGCTGTCTCATTATTGGAGCCAAAAGAAGCTGTAAGATCAAAATTAATAATGCAAATAAGATGGACCTTAGAGCTTAGAAGACATAAACATCTGGCACTGGCGGTCTTCGTTCGGGGGCAAGAGAGGAGTGAAAGGGAAAACAAAAATCATACTTGAGGTCGTGAGTCGCAAGTCGCGAGAGAGGAGAAAAGGGGAAAACGAACCATTGATGCTTTTCATGTGTCCAGAAAAAGATGTTGGTGGCTTCTATGTATTAATAAATAACTTTAAAAAGAAAGAATTACAAAAATTAGAGCAGGTTTCCTCGTTAGGCCACTAAAATAACTTATTGTTCTATTAAGCCACTAAAACAATCAGCTTTAAGCCCCTTAGGCTAAGTCCTCCCCAACAACTATGCGTCAAAATCTCTTTTCATCATTCCGTCCACAATGGAAAGTCATTCCTCCCTCTCTTTCAATATTTTACCCCATTAGTCTTTCTCTCTCTACAGCTGAAGCACTGCATGGTCCGGGTAGAAGGTGGATTGAAGACTTGAAATGGAAAAATCCTGTAATAAATAAAATGAAAGCTGACAAGTGGTTGTACCATAATGGATGCTTAAGCATGGAAGTGGAGAGAGGAGCTAAATATACACTATGGATTTACTTGAGTGGGATGTAAGGAGAAAATTACTTTTTACGTAAGCCTGTAATATCCTACTTATTAATATGCATCCCATTGCCGCCTTAACTATCCACAAACATACATCAACATACATAAATAACACAAGAACTCGTGCTTTGTTTATAAAAAATCACTTTATTTTTTAACTTCAGCATGTTCAATTAAATTTCCATCCTATAATAAGTCAAGTTAGAAAATAATAATCCAAGAATTAAATCAATGATGCATTGCTAACCTTAGGTGATGGTAATTCATTAGAATATATATCTTTTAAATCAAACAACAATTAATTAATATCCTCAAGCATACTCACATTTTGAGGTACAATATCATTTTTCAATTCAATAGCCATAAGACCATAAATAAATTCCTCCCAGCGTCTTCTTAGGATTTAGTAAAGCAAAAACAACATAACTCATACTTTTTCAAATTAATTCTTTCTTATGAAATTGACCAACTATTTCTTAACATCATCGTATTCAATTCATCTCGTATTATGGTTTCTTAGACAATAATAATCAATGAATTGAATCAATAGCATATTATATATCCCTAATGGTGCAATTTATTAGGAAGAACATCATAACGATATCTTTAAAATCAGAGAACACTTCAACATCCTAAGACATGTTCATATTTTGAGGCATATCATTCAATTTAATAACCATTAGACCATAAATCAGTCCCTCTTTCAAAAGCAAGTATATTCAGAAAAATGAAAAGAGTTTTCTTGTTCATTTGCAGCACTGGATTCTTTTGTAGATGCACAAATCTACTCTTAGGCTTAGTAGGTTTCAAAACTACTCTCCCAATTATCTTAAACACTGAACATTAGATTTCCCAGAGTAAATTGCATCTAAACAATACAATCACGGTCTACCCAAAAGAATATATTTAATATCCATAGGTAAAACACCATACTAAATTTTATCAGAATATATAACAAGTAGGATAGGAATTAAACATATTTTCAGTACATAAACATCAACCAAGATACGAAAAAAAAAAAAAACTTTTTTAATGAAGTCCTACATTTCAACTCATGTGGTTAAGTTCTCTATCCAATCGCTCACTTTATTTCTCCATAAGCAATCAATACATTTTATCATTACCTGGTTAATTTCAATTTTGCAAATCTCATTTGTTGCTCTCCAGATATTGTTTGTCATTAAAAATATATCCATGTCCACTACATTGATTAGAAAAAAAAAAACTTGGTATTTATTTTGTCATTAAAAGTAGATGCTTATATTTCTAATCTTTTTAATAATGTTATCACCAGTATCAATATTTTAACGTCAATGGTTTCCATAAAATTCATAATCATATACCATGTAATATTTATTTTGTGGTTTGACCATGTATTTTCCTACTTCAATTGGATTAAATCAAGGATCAACTTTAAGCTCATATTTTTTTGCTCTAGTCATGGATGTTCTTACTAGACATTTGCAAGAGGATGCACAAGGTCAACCTTAGAGTCTAAAGGTTTTCATTTGAGTAGATCTAAAACCGAATATATGGAGTGTATATTTAGTAGTAATAAATCTAGTGGGGATTGTGATTTTGGGCGATCAAGACATTAATAAGAGTACACATTTTAAATATCTCGGATCTATTATTCAAAGTGATGGTGAAATAGATGGGGATAATATTAGTTAAATTCAAGTTGGATGGTTGAACTGGAGGAATATATCGGGTTTGTGATGCAGACATTCAACCGTCCATGCCTATCCGAGGAGCTGAAGATCAACGGCTGTCATCGTCCCACGTTATCTTATATTTTATTTGTAATTTTTATTTTTTATTATAAATTTTTTGTTTTTACCCTCACTTAAGAGAATCGTCCTATGTAAGCCATAGGGGCATATGTGTCTTGTTTTAGTTTCTTAGGCCTATATATAGAGGCTCTTTCTGTGTAATGGGATGATGAATTGTTAATGAAAGTTTATTCTACTTGTTTGATCTCTTAGTGAGTTCATGAGAGGAGAATGATCTCTTTGTGAGTTCTGAGATTCTCAATATCTCTTTGTAAGTTCTTGAGGATCTCTTTGTGAGTTCTAAGTTTTCCCAAGATTTCTTTGTGAGATTTGGGGTGGAAGTACTTGAGGTGAGTAAATCCCTAGCTCTTCAAATTTCTATTCTTTTTCCCTTGAATTGATCTTCCCCATAAGCCCCTTGCCGCCGCCCACCATTGGGCCCTCCAAGCCGCCGGCCCCATCTGCCGACCACCCACCGCCGGCCTTCCTCACCATCTTCCCTTCCCCACCTCTTTAGTCGCCAGCCTCCCTCCTTGGGATTTCGAATTTGAAATTCAAATTTTCCCAAGCAACATTGAAGGCTTTCCTAAAATAACTCCATGATTTTAGGCAATCCTCTTAATTGAATTTCAATTCAAATTTGAAATCCAAATAAATTCCAATTAATTGCCCTTAGATTAGGAAACTTCCCCTTGAAAGAAAATCTGAAATTTAATTCAGATTTTTTTTTCTTAAAAGCTTTGATTAGTATGTAGGCCCCATCTAATTAAAACCCAAACCTCTCTTTCCAATACATGTGGCCGGCCCCCTTCCTTGAGCTTCTCTCTTTCATATTACATTAATTGCTCCTCTTTAATTCCCCTTAATCCCTCCCAAAACCGCCGGCCCTATTATGGGATTAAATGCATTTTCAATTTAATTTCCCCCCATCCCCACTTGATATTTGAATTTCAAATCAAATATTTTTCCCTTAAAACCACGAATTCTAATGATCACTCTTTTATTATAAACGATAATTTTATTTTGGGTTATTAAGTTTCAATTGATCTCTTTAATTTCTTAAAGTAACTCCTCCGTCGCATGTACGTTTCACATCACTCCCACTAATTGCTTCAATCAACCCCTCATTAAGGAATGAATTTCCCCCCTTTCTACGTTATTTGGGGTTTCAAAATTCAAAACCTAGCTCCTAAGACCTGCTCTAAATTGCTGTCCAATAATTTTCCACTAAGAAACTGCTATTCTGGAAACTCCGACCAGCCATAGTGCTGCCAGATCTGCTCCTATTTGCTGACCAGAAATCCCTCAAGTGCTGTCCAAGGCGTTTCTAACCTCAAAGGCTGCTGTCCAAAGTTGTTCGAGGGTCAAAATTGCTAGCCAGGCTTTCCTAGTGACCATCCAAACATCTTTAGTTGCTGTCCAGCCATCCTAGCATATTTCCTACGGCTGTCTTGCTGTCCAGAGGGTCTCCGATTGCTGTCCAGGAGGTTCCCAAACCTTGTGTTGCTGCCCACTTCTTCCCTAATACCAAAGTGACTACGCCGAAGCTCCGTATTTGTCTTTCCCTTTAGAATATTAAGCGTGCAAATTTCCTTTAAGCAAATTCATCTATGCAATTATGTTTCACATCAGTTTGTTTTGTGAAAGAAAAGAATACCTCAAACTTAAGGGGAAATTCTAAAAGATGGTGGTGAGACATGCACCTTGAGGACAAGGCGGCTCATTGGGATGAGAGTATTTATGGACTGCAGGCTAAGCTGATGGGCCCCACTAGGGCAAGCAGCAGGCAAGAAGAGAGAGGGGGAATTGTTTAGCAAAGTTTTAATAACAATTGCAAAGGAATTGTTTAGGAATGTTTTAATTATAATTTGGAAAGAATTAATTAGGGAAAGAGATCAAATTTGAACTCAAATATGAGAAGAAAATATTCATAGAAAATGGACTGATTTGGGAGGGATGAATTAAGAGAGCCTATTTAAGGCTAATTATGGGAGTGATTTCAGATTATGCTTCATATTGTTGGAATTAGTTTTGCCTAAATTGAGTGGACAGCTAGAGATTTGGGAGGGCTGGATCTTCCTCTCAAATTGAAGATCCAATTATATCTTGTGATTTTCTTCTTTGTTCTTTTAATAAAAAAATAAAAAAAATCTTATGTGTTCTTCTTCCTAAATTTCTTGTGTCTTTCTCTGGTTTTGTTGAAATTGCATCCACTTGCTATCAAGTTTCTTGTCATCTTGGTGTCATTTTTTTTAATTATTCCTTCTGTCCATACCCACAAACACTAAAAAATTATTAGATTTTGATGAATGAAGAGATGGCAATGTTGTAAACATATCATGTATCAATTTCAATTCCTAGAAATGAAGAACAACAAAAATATAATAAAATATGGTACAAATTGCTCTCCCTGAAGCAGGCTTGGCTAATTTAGTTAGCCAAGTCCAAGTATGCACCAAGGTGTCTTTGCTAAAAGAGGTTCACCAAAACCCAATTTAAGTCATGCCAAATGAATATAAAATGACCACACAAATTCATATGGGTAGACCAAGCAAAAGAGGGAGGCCAACTTAGGTAGATGCAACTTATTTGGATATGGCTAGATCATGTAACACAAAAAATTACATGGCCAATTATATGAAAATTGCATAGTACAACAAGATACATAAAGAGCACAAAGGAGACCAAAACCCATCGTTCACTCCTCTACTTTTATGTGGCCAACCTTGTCATTAAAATAATAACATTTTAATAGGTGGTTGACCAACCCTCATTAAATTAATAATTTATTTAGGTTTTGAAAAGAAAGGATTGTGTAAAGGAAAATTAGAAAAAGCAGCTTTCTAGTTAGAAGTTATCTTATTATCAGGCCTAAAACAAGGGGATGTCCACAAATCATGCTTGAATTAGTTTCAGTTAAAGTTAAGTATCACTTTTAGTTTTCTTTTAATTCTAAAAAAGACTTTTTCTGTAATTAATTTGTGATTAAATTTTATGCCCATTGGATAGAATTTCAATTATTCTTCAAATCAGCTCTCTCAAACTCTCTAGGACAACATCCTCATATTCTCTCTCAAAATAACCAAGTAGTTGTTCCTCTCGCTATCTCTCACCCATAATTATTCTTGTAGAAGCCCTATCTCTCTAATTTCTCTATCTAGCTTAAATGGTGATTCTTTAAGTTTTTTCTAAGCTAGGGGAAAAAGGACAAGAGAACTCGAAGTATAATAAGGATGAAAAACAGTAAGACAATATAGAAAGCAAGAAGGAAAAACCATCATCCAAACTTTTAACATAATTGAACCTCCAAGAAACCACAATATTGGTGAGTCTTGAAAGGTTTCAACAATTCAAGTAGAAATCCTAAAGGCATATTATTTCGCACAATTATCCCTAAAAACTACCACTAAGCTATCCCCAATCTCCATCACCGATTTTTTATAGGTATATGAACTATCTCAATCAGGATCAATGCATTAAGTAGTGCAGAATCAGGAAGATGAGGGAATAAGCATTGGAAATAGAGAGTAAAGAACATGCAAAAAAAGGCATATGCCAATTGAAGTTTAACAAGTTTCTTTAAAGGCTAGGCCACTGGAACAGGCCAAACCAATTGGTTCATACTAAACTCTTTCTTTTTTTTTATGTACGTAAATGTTCAAACTCATAAAAAAGAATAGGTAACTGAGTATATAAAAATTTTCAAAATAACTAGTTTAAGCCCACCAAAAAAGAGAGAAGCTGAGATAAGATATGCTAACTTAAATTCAAAAACCTAACTACCATATGGACTCTTTAATTTTTCCAAGCAGATCTCATGTGTATTACATATGTTATATAGCAAAAATGTAGTCTTGTTTCTTGGGCGATTTTATGTGATAATATTTGGTGTAATGCAATAACATCACTAGTAATTTGTTTACTAAAAACCAAAAAAATAATTGAGCAAACAAAGTAAGTTATAATGTATTCTATTGTGCATTAAATCTTCAGAAAGTCATATGAAGAACAAAATTAAACCTAATGGCCATCACTTTATGATTAACAATCAATAAATGTAGTAAAGTTTCAATGAAGCTAGTTTATATAACTATTTAAAGAATAGAGACCCATTTTCATTTAAAAAAAGGAAGAGTATATTAGGCAGTATATTAGGCAATGAATGCTTCATTAGAAGTTCCTTCTAATAACTTCATTTAAACAGAACCTCATAACAAAATGTTCATGCCCAATTCATGCTTTTTAACACTAAGATATAATAAAATTTTATCAAAAGGGTCAGAATTAGTGACAAAAGAAGTAAATTAATGATCAAATTTATTACTTACACTGAAAATATAGGAGATAACATGATAGAAATTTGAAAACAGCAATCATACATCAAATTCAAATAACTTACTAGAAAGAGAAGAAAGAACTTATAATTTAATGCTCCAACACAATTGACAACCCACACACAGTGGTGATCCATCTTCAGAACACATCTTCCACCTGATAACAGAATCATGAATCAACTTAGAGAAACAAATAAATAATGAGAGTGCGGGACGACAAATATAAACAATGGAGGACTGATTTTGTCTTATTAAAGTTAGAGATCTCACAGACAGAACAGTGATGACACCGTGGTGGCTTAAATTGGTTACACTTCCGACAAAACCTGATCCTTGGATCTCCAGGGTCTGAAATTAATGTAGATTGGTGCATAGTTAAAATAGGGTTGTTGAAGTCTGAGGCAGACAATGGGGCACCTTCTCCCACCTCCTCATCCACAGAAGGTCTCCAATTAGGTGGAACACTGCCAGGATCCGTAAGGACAACAGAAAAGTAACTCCACAATAGCATTACCAACTGCAAAGCCAACAGCAGCACTCCATTAAAGCAAAAGCAAATGAATTCCAACCTAGCTTGTCTTTTCTTTCTCTTATCTGTATTTTACTCCATAAAGTCAGAATTACCAGCTGTTCTAGAATGAAATTTCTTGGAAAGCTGTTTAATTTTCCTTGGTAAAATTCAGAAAACGCAAAAACTAAAGAATTGAATCAGTACAGTTACAAAATAGAAATAATGCAGGTCAGCTCCTTTAGGTTCCACTTATATAGATGAGCTTAAAACCACAAGCAACAGGCCAGACGAAAAATTGAATAAACGATGGCCACTCCGAAATTCCGAAATGAAATCAATGTGACAAAAAGAAGCATCAAATAAAAAGCAGTTGGATGACTCTTTGACGAAACAAGAAACAAGTGAAGGATTTAGGAATTCATCAGACCAGGCCATGGAAGAGCACTAGAACCACGAGGGCTGTCAGAGAACCGAACCCTCCGGCGGTAAATAGAGCCGGACCGTAGTTGCTGACCACGACGGCGTAGTAGGTCACGCCGACGATGCCGAGGACCATCAGAATCATCACTGACCCAAGGCCACGAAGGGCCGTGCAAAACTTAAAGACATTCCACGCCATCAGCGCTCCGGATCTGTGCATCACGACAGTGCCCGCGAGGAAGAAGAACCCTGATCGAAAGAGAGGAAGAAGGAAAGTCACCCTCCCTCCAAAGAGGTCTGGAGGAGGTGGAAGAAGTCCTGCTGCGGGTTCCTTTTCTGGCAAATATAAAAGGGTCGGGAACCTTACGATATTTATTACATGATAATTATAATTGAGCAGATATATCTTTTTTATTTTGACTTTAATAATAATATAATTATAAATTGGGAGCATTAAGTGCAAGCGAGTAAAATTTAATGGGTTGATTTTAAATTTTTATTTATTTATAATTATAATACAATTTCATTATTGAAAATAACTTATATTTATAATAATTTAGTATCATCAAATTTTAAAATTTATTTTATATATGAGAAGATTTATTTTTTAATGTAAATTTAAAAATAGCAACTCATAATATCTCATATTAATTATGTTTGAAGAGAAATTTGATTAAGAGATTTAGAAATTAAAAATAATAGATAAAAAGAAAGCTAAATATATTTTTAAGTATAATAAAGTATTACACATTAGTCTGATAATTTGATAATAAAATTTTCAACGTACACTTTATAAAAATATATTAATATTAAAAATAAATATGTTTATAAGATCATATTTGATATATCATCAAAAAATTATCTGATCAGCACGAATCTCGAGGCAAAATCAAGTTGAAAACTTCAAAAATTAAATCAGAGACCGTCAGAACTCTAATTTCAGCAAACTTATAGTTGAATTGAACGTCTTGAAAAGATAAACACAACAACAAATTCGACTCAATCCGAGCCAGAATGAGTTCAAATCAAGGGCACAATGTGCTGCTATAGGGTTTGAATCACAATTTGGATTATCAAATGGTTTCCAAACATGATATGCTTATAATTGAATCGAGTGGCTCGATGAGACGAATCCAACGAGCCCAATATCGCATAATTCTGACATCATTAAGGCCTTTAAATATCTAACAAACGGTCCATGATCAAGAGATTCAACATCGGTCGTCCATCCAAACCACTCAACATTTGCCCTTGATCCTCCTCCTATTTACGGGCCATGCCACTTTAGGAAATCTATAAATAGACCCCTCATCCCTCTTGAAAATAGGGCTCCAAGCAAGAAAGCAATAGAGATATCGGAGATCGATCTTACCTCCTCACTCCTCCTCGACCACCGCTCGTAGTTCCCCTGGACCGCCACTTAAGGCCCTGAGCTCCACTGGACTTCCGTCAGACCACCACCTGAGGCCCGGAGTTTTTTCGGACCACCACTTGAGACCTGGAGTTCTACCAGAGGCCCGAACTTTCGCCAGACCATCACCTGAGGCCCGAAGTTCTGTCGGACCACCACATAAGGCCCCGACTTCAGCCAGACCACCACCTGAGGCCTGAAGTTCTGTCGGACCACCACTTGATGCCCGGAGTCTGCATGACCACCACATGAGGCCCAGAGTTCTACCGGACCACCACCTGACACCCAGAGTTCTGTCGGCCCACCACTTGAGGTCTGGAGTTCTGCATAACCATCACTTAACACCTGGAGTTCTGCCAGACCACCATCTGAGGCCCAGACTCTTCCGGATCACCACTTGAGGCTTGGACTTCTGTCGAATCAACACCTGAGCCTGTACTTTTGTCAAGCTACCACCTGATGGCCCAGAGTTCTATTATAGTATCACCCTACTACTATAGTCTTTTTGAACATAGTATTCTGCCAACTAAGGTCTTTCAGACTACTGTTTCCTACCGACTACATTCCTTCGGACCTCCATCGCTAGACAATGATCTTTCTGACCTACATCGTCTTCTACGATCTTTCCGACTCTATCCTATCAACTATCGCCCTGCTGACCAAACAAACATCTATGTTGATTATTGTAACTCCCACCATGTAATGCACTCTATGACATCGAGCCAAGACCTGCTCCCAAGGAAGAGCCTCATTTGTAATCGACTGCAAAGACTAGTAGAATCATTCAAACTGGGTCAGGTCCTGTGATTTTTCCCCATTTTCAGGAGTTTCCACGTAAAAACTATGGTGTCTCTTATGAACGCTACACCATCTCTCTCATCTGCTTGTGTGTTGAATCTTCGTACAACGCTAAGAAGTCAAACTTTATATATCTATACCACCGCGAATACTATAGGATGCAACAATATTATTTGATAAATTTTATTTTATGGCATTTTGTGCTCTAAGAAGATTGATTATTCTCTTTAAATTATTTATCTTAAATTTAAATGTAGTATATTCTCACATATTTAGTTTACTATTTCATAATTTTATTATAGCCAACTGTATTTTCTTCTTGCGTGTATATAAAGATTACAAAATTTCTCTTGTATAAATGATAAATTTTAAATTTAATTTAAGAAAAAAAAATGTAAATTATTTTTCATTATAATTGTCTTCCTAAAACTATTATTATGTCTTATATCATTATCACCATATGTTAGTTCTGTGTGAAATTTGATTGTGGTGATCAATTGAGTTGTTATGTTGTCACGGACCTCTGTTCAAATCACAGTGTTCACTGGAGGTGCAAGGGCTTTACCCCCTGCTTGGGTTCGGGTGCAAATTTTTTTTCGTACTACACCTCGGTGTTGTGTACCCATGTGCTTCAAAGCTAATCGACAAAGAATAGAGTGCTGGAACGCTCAAAATTCGGTGCCACAATATTTTTTTTTTAAGTTTCAGTGCCACAATGTTGTATAACACAGTAGCGTTGCTGGTTTTAGCATCATCAAATCATGGTGACAGAGCCTTGAGCGCCATAGTGCTCCAAATTGACGCCGCAGCTCTACGAGGCGAATTAAACAGTTTTATTTCTCATTTTTTAAGGGTTGTGTCCCTTTATTTTATTAACTTGACTTTCTCTTGTGTTTTAAGTATGAGAACGGTGTAAGAGAGAAGAGAACCAAGGAGAGAGTGAGAAAGAATATATATTTATACTTATTTCTCTCAATTTTTTTTTGTGGATTTGTGTGGTGTGAGTCTGTGATTTTTTTTTCCGATTTCAAGTTTTTATGGGTTAAATTTTGGTGTCATTTACTTTCCGTTGCTTTTACATTCTTGTTTGCTTTGTCGTTGTGGTTTACTTCCATCCCCAACACCAAATAATATCAAAATTGTTGATGAAGTGAAATCTTATACATCTTATTTTTATAAGATATTTTATAATAAGTTATTTAAAATTAAAATTTAGACTAACAAATAATAAGCAAATTATATGGTGTTGTATATGTGACGGACCAAGATCTAACTATAATGATTATCCTTAATTCTAATTTATCTCATCAATAATCAGCATTTAGAGCCAAAAAAACATCCAATTACAATAAACATAAACACATAGAATATCATTCAATTTCTTTCATATCATACAAATAATCATGTACAACAATTCAATATAATTTTTTTCATCATATCAAGCCTATTTCCCAAAACTTCTTTATACATTTACTTCGACCTATATCTCAACTTAATCATATTAGCTTGATTCCCCTTCTAACTCTATTTCTATTTATACTTCCACTTATTCATCTCACATCTATTCATAGTAGATGGAGGAATTACAAATAGCTTGATTTTGAGATTTTCCTTATAACTTCACTTCCACTTGTTCATATCATATTTATTTATGACAAATGGAGGAATTATATGTGTGCATAGAGTCTTATAACTCTACATATATCGAATAGAAGATAAAACAATCACCGCTTGTATCACCTCCATTTTTTTCCACCCTCCTCCACATTTCCTCTTACATATAAACATAACATATTAATTTCATCACATAAACATGAAATAACAGCATATTCAATATGTACGAGCAATATTTAAAATAATACACACACATATATAATTGTACATGTATGACAATTTTAATTGTATGGATGAGGTAAATTTTGTATGCATATTCAACTCTAATAATTTAGAAAACCATTCACAAGAAGTATTCATAACATTATTTTAAAATATTTATTAGATTGTGGTAATTTCTAAATATATCATCATACTCATAAAAATACTTGAAATATTGCATGAATTAAATCACCTAGTGAAATTTTATGTTTTTCTTATCAATGTTATTAAACTATTCAATTCAACAGTATACAAAAAATCAAACAATAAAAATTTGTAAATCTTCATAAATTTGCATTTCTGTCAATCTAAATCAAGCAAAACTCCAAAAACACCCTCACTAATAGCTAAATTAAAATCTAAAGTAGGGATCAGTAATCTATCTTAAGGTGAATAATTTTCTCAACATCCTCAATGGATGAAATCAGCTATACAACCTTTGAACTTTACTTTCTCCATAAGGTAATTAATTTAATCATATATGAATTTTCGCCTAAACCTGATTTAGCTTGGAAATCTCAATCATGTGTTGTCTCAATTACCTCAGATAGAATTCGAATTAAAATGGAGTAGAGAAAAACATGAGTGGAAATGTCTAATGTGCACTACAATGCCAAGAGAGGAGGTGCTGCGACATTGTCATCTCTATTTGGGAGAATGAATTAGGGGGAGCGATGCGGCACTGGGTGGTGCTGTCGTGGCACTCAACTCTCGAGTTAAAGAATTTGTAGAGATATAAAATATTATATTTGAGCATAACGTACGGTGCTGCCTAAAATGATATATATTTCTTTAAATGTAAAATAACTTAATCCATTATAAACCCTCACCCAACCCTTCACTTGCTATAGAAGGGAAGGTGAGGAAGAGGAGAAAGAAGAGCGAGGGATTCAAAGGTCGAAGCTTGGGTATCATCCGTTAGGCTAATTGAGGATTTTGTAAAGCACAAGGCAAGCTTCTAAACACCTATTTCTAATTTTAATTTCAAGAGTTCTATAATAAGTATAGATAAAAATATGTTTTATACGATATCCTCACTGTGTAATTTTTTGTATATTATTGTATAATTTAATATGAATATTTTAACTATAAGAAGTCGAATTTTCACTAGTTGATTTTCTTTGTGATGATTTCTATGTGTATAGAACTTTGCTTTCCCTACTTAGCCGACGACCTTCTGAGGTGATATGATATCGTTGTTGTTTTATTTGATAACATAAATGGAGAATTTTCAAATACCTCACTTTTATCTTTAATTACTATTTTTGAATAACTTTTTTATCTTTCTAAGTTGTGCGCTATTCTTTTTTTTTTTTTTTTTTTTTTGAAAGTGAATGGTTTCTAAAACTGTATTTTTTTATTAGAATTCATTGTAGAACAATTTGTCTATCTCTCAAAATAGTATTTTATTCTCAATGTCATATTTAATTACGAGAATAGGAGCATCCCGAATCTATGTGGACTTTAAACATAAGAAATTTATTTTTTGACAATTAACCTGCTGATGATATCAACATTTAAGGAAAACTTTTATGAATTACTTATGGCAACACTCATAGCTCATCAAACATCTTGTGTAAAGACTTATAAATGAGTTGGGTGACTTGGGTCTTTTTTGCCTTATTATTGGCTCAATTCTTTTAACTATCACAGTTCTCTAACTAGTGAAATATTTTATGCATGCTCGACTCAATCATTATCGAGCCTAACACTAGTAAAACACGAAGTCAATTTCCATTAAACCCAAAAAGCCCTTGGTCCAAAATCAATTTATGAGAAATTTTCAAATCCATCAAAACTCTATAAAATGACATTGGATTCATGATCATTAAGTTGCATATTGATTAGGTATATCTCTGAGTCAACCATATCAATTTGGATGCATTTTAAGCATCCAAACCCTCAAAACAAAATTAATTTTCAAAGGATTCAAAACCTTTAAATATTTACAGCTTTTGTCACTGGACCATGCACGTGATAATTCATTTTTTTTTTTGAAATACTTTTTTAAATGAAAATCTAAATTTCAATGTCATGCCTTGTTGAAGAAGAGGGACAAGGTTGTTCCAGACTTTTTCATTCGTCAATTTTATTCAGAGATTTCTTTTATTTGTTGTAAGTAACTCAAATCTCATTTAGTTTTCATATGTTATAATTTTTTATTATATAGAATTGATTATTTCTTATTGTATTTTGGTTGTGATATTTACATAAGCAAAAAAAGTTTGACTGTTAACACTATAAAATTAGTTAATTGTTAAAACATAATGCGTTGCGAAGGAGGGTGGACCAACATGTTTTTTCTTTAAAGATGATTGTGGTGTTATCCCAGTTATAGCCTGTAACAGATGACCACTTACGCCGACGGGCATATAGTATAAACTCTTTATTGATTTAATGAAGCATATGTTATGATAGTTGATTAAATGGAACAATGATAATTGATATGAATGATGAACAATTAGAAATCAGTTGGGGTAAAATATGTTGAAAACACTACGTTAAAGTTGGATATCTTGACTTGCTAAATCATACAATGTTGCACATGCATACATTGATAGATACATTAATATTATTAATAGTATTAGATTTGATAATACATAAACATAAAATGTATATGAATATATAAGATATATTTCTTTATTAATTTACTAAATTTTATACTAATTATTGATTTTTATATTGATTGTAATGATTCCCTACTTTTATTATTAGTCATTTTGAGTTTTATTGATAATATTTAATCATGCCAGCTATTGATTATTAAAAACAACAACGGAAGCTCAGCACACAAGAGAACCCAAGAAACCATGTGCAGATGGCGGCTCAGCACATGGGCGGTTATTATGTAACGAACTAAGCAAATGACAGCTCAGCTCTTGTAACCACAATGGTCTATAAATAGACACACATTGTAAACATTGAAGTTTGAATAATATTTTCACAGAAACAAAGCATTTGTTGTTTCTTGCTTTCTTGATAATTCTCTTTCTCTTGATTTTCTACAATTATATTAGACTGAGCATTTCATATTTATTCTTTAGTTATTATATTGAAAGCTTTAGTGAGTTTTAGATTACTGCTGGGCTTTTGAGGTTATTACGTGGATTTTAATGATTTCAGGTTAAGGGAAGGGTCATGATCGTGAGTAGTGATAATGATAAAGATTTTCAGGTTCTTCTTTAGATTTTGTTTATGTTGTTTATATTGATGATTTATAGAATATATGATATATTCTAAAAATAATAAATTGACAATTCTTCCAAATTTGATTATGGGGGTATTCAAATGCATCTTGTGAAAATTGACCAAAAGATGCATTGGAACACCCAAGAGTTGACTGTCAAAATCGAGTCACGGGTCAGCTTCAACCCGGAACAGATCCGACACTGTTCGACCCGAACAGAACCCGACCAATTTTTTGCAAACGGATCGGTTTTTTGGACCCGAACCCGACTCGCTTCGGATCCGGGTTAACTCGAACCCGACTCATTTTGGGTATGTTTTACTAATTTTTTTTATTTAATTTGATTTATTTAAACCTTAATTGAATTAAGGTAATATTTACTTTAATGAATTTAAAATAAAACAAGATTAATTCAATTTGAGCAATATTTTACTTATTATTTTTTGGAAATAGCATTTACTTATTCCATAATGGTCTTTTAAAATTCTTCTAAATTAATTAAAAATGGGTCAAACTAGGTGGATTTCGGGTTTCCGAATCAACTCTAATCCGACACGGTTTTACAAATGGGTCAAAATCCTTAACCCGAACGGCCGAACCTGACATGGTTTTGGTTCAGATTGACCAGAACCAAAAATTTTCTGGTTGGATTATGGTCAGATTTTTGGGTCATGTCAAATATTAACACCCCGAAGAGGATATAATGAATGAATTAAAAGAATACATAAGAAATATATATTACCTAAATTAACATAATAAACTAAAAGAAAAATGATAAATTAAGTCAATTTATATAATTGTAATAATTATTAGTAATTAAACTATGATAAATAAATTTAAATTTTAAAAAATATACACATATATATATGTTTGCAATATTTAGAGGCACATTTTCTATGCAGCGAGCGAGGCGAAAATCAAAGGTCTCAAGCGCTTCGCTGGACCGCTATGCAATCCATATGAGTGGATCGAATCACTCAGCCAACCTCTTCGAACGTCTCAGTTAATCGATCTTCTCGCGACAGAACTCCCTCGCTTTTTTTCTATCTCCAACTCTGCGCTCGCACCACAAAATCTCGCGGACATGGCATGCATAAGAAGCAGCTTTCTCCTGCGAGGTTTCTTCCTCGCCTCCCCGATACCGAGAATCAGCCGTATAAACCTTAGATTGCCTCCGTTGCCAGCCGATATTTCGCACAGCCGAATCCGCTGCGTTGCTTCGGAGTCAGGCGAGGGAGGGCATAAGGTGTCTGCCCGCCTCTCGATGATGCAGCAGGTTTTGCAGGAAGCCGAGGAGCGGGCTAGCTACGCCGGCTCCGAGACTGCACCAAAGGTAACCCTAGGTCAGTTGAGCAATAGACTCAATCATGTCTTCTTTTCTTGCATTCAAGTTTTTTTTCTGATCTTAATTCTAACCTGTAATCGGACTAGTGGATACTATGTTTATGCCTCTTGTTGACGCCTATGATATTTTTGATCTAGCATCTCCATGGGTCTAATAAATGGTTTCGGATATCTATACTGAAAAAGGGTTGTTGCGGTCTAGAATATACGCGGCGATAGAGTAATAATTCTAAGTCTTACCGTTGCATGACTATCCGGCTCACGCACAGAGAACACAATATTTTTTACATAAAAAAACACGGGAAAGGGAAAAAATCACGGGGCCTAGCCTAGTTGAAAATGATTCAACTAGAATTTGAGCAAAATATAATGGTCTGACTCGTCCTTTAAAACGATCAGATTACAAATGTCAACTGAAAATTTTGCAAAAGTCCAGTGTCACTCCAACTTCAGGTGGTGGTTCGACAGCACTTTGGTGTCAGGCGGTGGTCCAACAGTGGCACTTCAGCATCAGAGGGCGCTCCGGCTTCAAGTGTCACTTCGACATCCTTTGATAGTCTGGTGGTGATTCGACAGAACTGCGACTTCCCTTGGTGGTTCGGCGATGGTGCGACAGAACTCCGACGGAGGTGCGGCAGAACTCCGACGGTGGTCGAAGAGGAGCTAGGCGGCTGGAGCTTTCTTCCTTCTCTTCTTTCTTCTCTCTTGACTTCCTCACTCTTTCAAGAGGAAATGAGGTTCTATTTATAGAATTATCGAGTGGCATAACTTGTAAATAAATGAAAGATCAAGGGTAAATTGGGAGTGATTCAGATGGACGGTCGATCTTGATTCATACGATCATGCACCATTCAATGGACCTTTGACTGTCTTAATGATATCAGAATTTGATGATCTTGGGCTTGTTGGATTCGTCTCGTCGAGCCGCTCGATTCGACTATAAGCATGTCACGATTGGAGACCATTTGTAACCCAAATTGTGGTTTGATCCTTCCAAAAGTGCTTCGAGTCTTTGATTTAGCTCATTTGGGCTCGGATTGGGTCGATTTTGGTGTTGTTGGGTTCGTGTTTCCGAGATGCTCAGTTCGACTGTAAGTTTGCAGAAATCAGAGTTCAGATAGTCTCAATTTTAATTTTTGAAGCTCCCAATTTGATTTTGCCTCAAGATTCGTACATGATCAAGATAATTTTTTGATGATGTATCAAGGGTGATAACTGATAATTAGTCCTAAATGGAGGGGATGAATAAGATAAAATTCTATGGATGGAAACGGCTTCTATCTCAGTTGTAAAGAATATGCACAGCATGAGATTTTTGACTGTGAAGGAGCTACAAATAGTTAGTCCAGCTTTTATGGCTGTGAATGGTAGGTAGATCTTGTACTTGCACTCACTTTCAAAGTACTGAAAACAATGTAAGAAGAGGGACCAATGTTGAACCTTTTTAAACCAAAAATCTTGATCCTATTATAAATGACCAACCCCTTAGTATTTCTACATCAATTTATTTTTCAACTGTCCTATGTGTGAGTAAATCAAACACTCTTGCTTGCCTTCACAATCTCTGTGTCATGCTAGAGTTTTGTGTGTCAGTCCTACAATGAAAGCTTTTCCAAATCTTTGAGAATCATGCACTAAGAGGACTTAATCACGTGTTGCTTGCATGGGAGTTATATTCTATTATCTCGAACCTTGCTTGATCATTTTAGAAGCTTACCATGCTTTTGAGAGTAGCAAATCGTATGAAAATTTGATTCCAACTTAGTTTTTTAATTTGATATGCTTCTTAGATAATACGAATCAAATGTAGATCATAATTGGTTTTGATAAATTAGTGTTCATGCATAGTTGCCTACTTTAAATTAAAAATCTTAATTCTATGTGAGAGTACTCATTTATTATTTTACGTTGGCGTATTTTTCAACTGTTTGATGTATGGCTACACCCAACAATCTTGCATCACAATCTCCCTTATGTTAGAATCAACAATCATTCCCTCATAAATGGGAACTTTTATGTGTATCTAAGAATTGCGCACCAAAAGTTTATTCAACTACGTGGTGCATGCTATTAAGACCCATAGGAGTATTGAGTTTAGTCTCACATCGGATGGTTTAAAATATGTTTGTATAGAAATATTGAATGATTGATCCTAAACTTTTGTTTGAAGTGATTTGACCATTGGCATGTACGGCCTTACTTTTGTCTTCCTTTGATTCACACACCCTTACAAGTGCCTTACTACTTGCGCCTAGCCATTTTAGGGATTGCCCAGCTATCATACCTCCCTATTATATACAAGCTTACTCAACTATCCATCGACTTAAGCACCATCGCCATCATAGATTCCCTCGGAAATTTTTTGTTCTCATAGCAAAACTTAGTTGGCTATCTCAAACAGTTGTTCACTATCGACCAACTCTCTTCACTAAGTTCCATTGCTAATCATTTTCTGTGTTCATTTAGCTATCGCTAACTGATTTTTCATCAGCCAAGCTCAACTGAATGAAATATCCTTTGCCAGCTTCCTTTGTGACCACCTCGTTGTTGTCGAGAAATAACTGATAACCTCAAACATTGTTGTTAGCTACATTAGGAAGTGCCTACCTTATCCTTCGGCCATTACTTTGATATCCTTTTATAAGCATCTTGGTAGTTGGTTCAAACAATTTATTGAGATATTGATGGCTTAATTATATGCAATTTTGGAATAGACTTTGATTGAATTTAAACTTGAAAGTTGCTCAAATTTAATCACAAATCTTGGTAATAGACTTTGAATTTAGATTTGATCCCAACAAATTTATTTTAGATCTATCCAAATTGTATACATAACTTTTCTAAAGATTTTCAAATTCAATATTTGAAAATTTATTGAGTGAAATAAGCTCCATTGCTTAACACTTGTATGAGAGTCATCTACTTTTGAATCTTGGCTGACTATGCTAGAAGCTCGTTTAACTATGAGAGCCACAAAAGGCATGAAACATTAGATCCCCGTCAAATGTTTGCTTTGAGAGTGTGAATCAAAGGCAACCGAAGCTAGCCTATATTACTCTAAGTCTCTAACTGTCAAATTAGTTTTCAACTTAAAAGTTTAACTCTACGGGAGGATCATTCATTTGGTATTCCTACACTAATATAATTTTAAATTATTTAATATAGATAAAATTTAATATTCTCGCATGTTTTCACAATCTACCCTCATGTGAGAGTTCTACACATGGACCATCACTCTCATCATATAGAATTTTTTATCATCATTGAGAATCATGCACTATGTGCTTGTTCAACCACATGATTCCTGTATGAGAACCATTGTTCTTAAGCTTTACTCGACCATGATAGAAGCTCGTTAGATCCTTAGGACCACAAACCATTGGATCCTTAACAAATCTTTTGCTTTTATTCCACTTATTAGGTGGTGTGACCGTGTGAATTAAAAGCGCCAAAGTTGGGCTTGACTCATGAATGGTCAAATCCTTTTTTAACTCATAAGCATGAACTTACAGGAGAGAGCTAGCTACTTGATTTCTTTACATCATTATATATTTTTTAATTGTCTAACGTGGTCTAAACACAATACTCTTACTTGTTTTAACTTTTAATATGTTGGACTTATTAATTGAAGCTAAGATAGTGAGCTACTCATGGGAAGACAAATCTAGTTAGCTAAACACATCATAACTTGAATTAAGGGTTGGTACTTTTTAGAAATATGACTTTGGGGATCAAAGATAATTCCAGAGGAAGAGTAAAAAGGAAGGAGTTATTTATGTTTGAGTTATTTATATATATTTGGCATGGTGAATTCAAGAGCAAAACTAAATAAAATGAAGGTGCAAAGCAAGCACCAGCAATGTTAACAATGCCACTTGTTCAAAAAATTGCTGAGTGGCTCAATTTGTGCATTAGGGGGAACCAAAATTCATTCCGGCTGCATATTCACATCTCAAATCAGTTTCAGATATTCCATTCTCCAGGACTCTTAAAAGATTTAATTTTTCATGATTCCAAATAACTGCTATTTTGTTTTTAGATTGCTTTGTCAATTTGTTGAGTATTATGACATAGAGAAACGGCATTCTGTTGTGAATGAACGCTTTCACGATATGTTCACAGGACCATACTTGTGAGAGCGCTAGGTAACACTTCATGTTTTTCTAACATTTTCATTTCTATGATTCTGCAGATCACGTCACTGTTAATTTTGCGAGAAGTGGCGGACCTGGTGGTCAGAATGTTAATAAAGGTTTCAGAATCATCTAATGATTTTGTTGTAATGGAATGTTGTTGCCAGCAAGCTTTTAAAACTTGATTTTGGTTTCTTTTTTTATTCTAATCACTATTGTTTCACTTTTGGGGTCAGTTACTTTCTTGCTGCTAAATATTTTTTAAATATATATAGGAATTGAGCAAAGAGGATTATCTAATTGGGTTACAAGTTACAATGCATGAAATTTGTTAGGACCTCATCAATAGAATTCTAGTAGAGTTTTGATGACTGCTTGAGAGTATCAGTAAAATTACAGTAAAAGTATGAGTTTTTATTGAAATTCTTGAGTTTTGTTTGAACATTTACTGCCAACCGTAACTGAAAATATTAACTAATTTCTAATTGGTTTCAACAGAAATTTATTTTGAGGCCATCAAAACTGAACCAGAATCATTGAATTTGAAAAAGTTGATTGTCACTTCTAATGGTGGCCCTTGTTCACTGCTAATAAGATGTTGATTTCCTGTAACGTCATATTTCTGTAAAGCATCGCTCTTCTCGCTCCTGTACATTTTCCATATGATTTTCTTTCTAAAATTTTCCACTGTGTCCTTCTTCCAAGTGATTTATTTGTTAGTTGATGTACTTATGATGATAACATGATTGCAATTGAGTCAAATTAAATTTTTTGCAACCTTTAATGTACCGTTCTAGTTGGTATTGTGTTAGACCGGTCCAGCGGGCCGGCTCTCGTTTACCGAAGGCGGAAACGAGCGGAACAGGAGGCGGAAGCGGCAGGGAGGAAAATAGGTGGGGTCCATTGAAATTCAAATTGTTCTTGGAGCCAAAAGGAGGGGAAGTGAGGGTAATTAAGTCCTTTTGTATCAATTTTGAATTGTATGCATTAAGTAGAGAGTAAAGGGGAGGATTAGGGTTATGTGTTATTATCTTGAAGTTTCTCTTGTTCTTCTTGTTGATTTGGGCTCTATATCGTATTCTAGAGATCGGGAGAGTGCGATCCTCCTCTCGAATAGAGGATCCTTGTATCTTTGCTATTTTCCTTGCATCTATTAGTAAAATACAAGTCTTTTATCCGTGTTTCCTGCAGTTTTTCTTTGTTTTTCCTCAGTTTTGGGCTGTTTAACTGCTGTGGACAGCAGTTGTTCTTGAGATTTGTTGCAAAAGTGATTAGGAAATACTTGAAATCAAGTATTTCCTATCAAATTGATTGCAATTGAATCAAATTAAATTTTTTGCAACCAGCATTCCGTTCTAATTGGCAGTGGTTACACATCGAAGCTTTTTGTGGCAATTCGTGTAGAATTGTTCTTAGTTTGATAAGTAGAACTTGAATTAGTTCCATTAGTTTGGATTTTTTTCTTTACTTGCCTTTCCCATGGTAATTTTCGATGGGTGTACGGTAAATAGGTAGGATAAAGCGAGGAATGACTATTAAAGAAAGTGTGAGGATAATTTCTATTTAAATTGTAAATGAAATAGTTTTCAGATGGTTTCATTCTTGAGGTAAGAAAATCCATGAAGGCAGAAGATAGAAATGTTAATGGCCTTTGAAGAAAGGACTTGGATCAAAACTTTACATTCTTTGATGTCTAAATCGTTGGAATGAAATGATTGCTACTGCTTTAGATGGCGCTGGCAATGATGATTTATTTTCTTTTACGTGACTGATGGAGCTTGCAAATTTTAAGTTCTCAGCAAATGCCTTTTAGTCTCTTTACTAGCTTTCTATTTCCTCTTTGCAGTGAATACTAAGGTTGACATGCGTTTCAATGTCCAGAAAGCTCATTGGTTAAGTGAAAGAGTCAGGGAGAGAATACTTCAAACGGTTAATTGACCAAACTTGTATTCTGTGGCTTTGGTTTAGTTTTTGATACAAGTTAGAAGCAGTGTCTTCATCTCCACATTCTGGGTTGACTGACGGACAATTTCCTTTAAAAAAATCACAGGAAAAGAATCGTATTAACAAGGATGGGGATCTTGTTATTTCTTCAACAAAAACCAGAACACAAAAGTGAACTTCAAAATACTTCTGTTTCATTTCTTTTTAACTTTATTCATGATTGAAACGAGTTGTCAATTTGATTTTTTCCCCAATGTTATTCATCCAGGGGCAATATCGAAGATGCTCTGACAAAACTGCAGGTTGTGCTGTGATTTTGGTCTTCATCGTATTCATCTTCTTCCTAGTTCTATTTATGTAACTATTACAGCTGTTCTATACGATTGGTAGTTCAAGTTGTTCATGCTTAATGTGTTTGTTCAACAGGAAATTATTGATTCTGCATCTTATGTCCCACCACCACCATCAGAAGAGCAAAAGAAACGGATCCAAAAACTGTATGTCACACAGTATTTATCTTCCATAATAAAGAGAAAAGGATTTTTGTTGGTCATAGTATTTTGACAGTCGCTGTTAGGGCATCTCCAACCAAAAAATTCATTTTCCATTCCAAAATGCAGTCATTCTTCTCCAATTGAATGCCATTTATTGTTCTTTCGTGTGCTTCCTGCGAAGGTAATCATCTTTGGTGCGCTTTTCTCCTCTTACGCATGCTTCTTCGACAAATCCAACAACGAATTTTTTTTATGTAGGTGAATAGTCTGATGCCAATATTGGCGTTGCACTGTTCACCTACCGGAATTTGATGTGCGATTTGGAGTTCGAATGAAGCAGTTGGCGGACAACATACAGTGATATGGAGTTTGTTTGAAGATGTTCCTTAGCAGTTGCTTATGATCCTGAACATATTGAATTTACATGTGTAATATCCACTTAGATAAGCAAAAACTTGTTATTTATGTGCATTCAAGTATTGGAAAATTTATTTTAGAAACTGACTAGGAATAAAAATTTATTTATTTATTTATTATTATTATTATTTTTATTATTTTATTTTGACTAGCAATCAAAAATAGTTTTATCATGTTTGTGATATTAGGGCTGCCATAGAAGAGCAGAAGAGGATGCAAAACAAGAGGGCTCTTTCACAGAAGAAGGCAATTAGGAGGACCAGAGATAGCTGGGATTGACTGGAAGGTGATTTTCTCATCATATTTTTCAACCTATTAAAGTTCCAATCCTTTATATTTTTAGGCTGTGTTTATATGATGGAAAATTGAGTGAAAGGAAATGAAAAAAAGAGTGAAAAACTAAAATCAATGGCTGCAGATTCACAATCAACCTTCAATTTTTTTGAATTTACTTCATTCCCTTCACCTTCTTTCAATCCATCAAAGCCTTGAAGACTAGCAAACTTGAAGTTGAACTGCTGCACACTGGAAATCCCCTTTTTATGGATCTTTCTCACCACTGTGCTAAACATATTTCCATATCTTTAGACTTCGTTTGGGATGGCTTTCTTACTGTTTCTTAAAGCTGCTAGAAAGCTACTTTAAGAAGAGTAAGACAGCTTCCCCAAACGAAGCCTTAATGTCTTTTTTTATTCTCTTTCAATTTTGATATAAAACAAAGGAATGATACTTGGTAGAGTTTCAAAAGCTTCTAGATCATTTCTAAAACTCATTTAATATTAAGATAATTTATTTTGTAAATTATTTGCAATATGTTTAAAGCTGAACCAGAGGTGCTATAATTGTGAAAGAATAGTAGTTTTATTTTCAGTTATTCTGCAATCATACACAATGTATCATTATATATAAGTAATTTTTAGTCAATTTTTATTCCAGCAGGTGCTTATGATTGAATTCTGCACATATGCTTCATAACACAAATAGGTATTTTGTTCGGTCAATCATCAGGATTTTATAAACCCAAAACCATCATATTGGAAGATTCTCGCTAGTGATGGTCTTTTTATTCTGCATTGCCTGGGTTTCCTTAGTTCATGTATTTTATTTAGGCTGCGTGGTTTGATAAAATTTTGCTATAAAGTATTGTAATAAAATTAAGCTTTTGTTTGAGACAGCTTTTTTATTGCTTTTTGAACCAACTTTCTAGTACAAAATTTTAAATTTTTATATTAAAAAGTTGCTTCAAGAAGTAATAAAAAAGCTGCCCCAAACAAAGCTCAAGTCAATTTTGATATTTTTGCCTGCTGGACCTTTATTTCTATGTGGATGTGTTCAACCTTTCATTCTTTTGATATATTTTTTATGTTGAATGCTTAAATTGTTGTAGCTTTAGGCTTCGTGTGGGACGATTTTTTTGTTGCTTCTTAAAGCAGCTTTTTAGTACTTAAATTAAAATTTTTATACTAAAAAGCTGCTTTAAGAAGCAACAAGAAAGTCGTCTCAAACGAAGTCTCACTGTAATCAACTAATATAGTGTGGCTGCAGCTGGTGGATTGAACCCTGTGAATATCCAGAGAACCTATTTGATTAGTAATTCTTAGAACTGAGCAAAATATTTCACCTTTACAATTTTACTTATAAATTTCTGCTATTACTCTTGGTTTAGCCTGAAGCCCAATGATTTATATTAGGAGGTAGCATTATTCATGTATATCCAAATGCTGCCCAGACACATAAATTTTGAAGTAGATAACTCAGTGTTGTGGTTAGTTCAATGTTGTATTTCCAAACATGCTTATATGTCTTTAATGAATTAGACCGTTAAATATATGATTAAGGTTTTGTTTGGGATAATTTTTTTACTGTTTTCTAAGACAATTTTGTTGTATAAAAATTGTTGAACAAAAAATTTTTGTACTAAAAAACTGTTTTAAAAATAATAAGAAAACTGTCCCAAACGAACCCTAAGTCGTATTTCTTTATTACTAATTCAAATCTAAACTTTACTAATCTGTATTGAATCCAAACCTTTCATAATTTTGACCTTCGTATCAAAATACATTTGCTTGATAAAAACATGCCTCACTAGCCCCTCCTTCCTATGATGAATTATTCTGTGCGGACATCATACGGGGAGAACCGTCCGGTTTGTTTATGTGAGCAGTGAACTGCGCTTTTACTGTTCACAGAGACAAAGCCGGACGGTTCTTCTCGTCCGGTGTCCGCACAGAATAATCTCTCCCTTTCTGTCTCCCTTTCTGTGTGAAGCGCCTCTTCTCATCAGCCATCCTTCATATTTCAAGCCATTATCTTTGCTAGAAGCCATGGAGATCCAGTCTGAGGAAACTGGAGTAGCAGGTATTAGCATTCCTTGTGACAGGTGTTCTTGACTAATAAAAGGTTTTTATGAAGAAGGCAAGGTGTCAGACATCAATTTAAATTATTGATGATCACACAAATTTGTTTATATAATAATGGGTTAATTTAGCATTTTAATTTTGTATTCCATTTGTAAAATTATGAATAAGTGGGTACTTTTTTAATTTATTTGCTTTGGTGATTGAAATTACTATAATTTTTTAAGGCTTCATTTGAGATGGTTTTTTTGATACTTTATAAAGTTTCTCTAAAATATATCACATTAAATAATACTAAATTATACTAGAAATATTTGTAATATACAATTAAATAATAAATAATAACAATGTTGGAATTGTAACCAATTCTTTTTGAAAGTAGAAAGGGTTACCAAACCAATCTTTGAATATTGTAAAATAGAATATATAATTTTATTCATTTAGTTATTCCTCTCATCGTTACAAGTTCTAAATATGCTCTAACTTTGCATATTTTCACTTATGATTGAACTTAGCTAAAATAAGAAGATTGAGGAGCCGTTTGTTTTGTTGAAAAAATATGCAAAATAAAAGAAACACAGTATAAATTAAATATAATTAAGGGGAAATGTGAAAGATTTTGTTTTTGTTTGATATGAAGTAAAATAAATTTAATGTAAATTGGGGGTGATGGTAGTTGGTCATGGAAGTGACAATGGCTTGCCATGGTGGTGGTGGTGTCGACGATGCGATGGAAGCCGTAACAATTGGGTGATGTTATTAGTACTTGGTGGAGGTGGGTTAGCGGTTGATGATGGTGGGGCAACAGGTTGTGGCAGCTGAGGGTGGAGAGTGAAGCTTCATGCGAATAATGTGTTTGGACCTCACTCAAATCAGGTGATTTACAAATATATTGAAAAGTAACCCATTCAAAATACATCAATAAATTACTTTGCATTCATTTTTCATTCGATTAGATAACAAAATGTCCAAAACTCCACCATTCATTTTGCTTTTATTATTTTTTTAGCAAATCAAACAACCCAT
This sequence comes from Dendrobium catenatum, assembly GCF_001605985.2. Taxonomy (NCBI): domain Eukaryota; kingdom Viridiplantae; phylum Streptophyta; class Magnoliopsida; order Asparagales; family Orchidaceae; genus Dendrobium; species Dendrobium catenatum. The sequence continues at coordinate 114,219 of NW_021563156.1, forward strand.
TGAGCAATCAAACTCAATTGCATGGATTCCCATGCTATGGGTATACATCAACTACAAAAGAAATCGACCTGAGTTCATTAGTAGTTAGTGCCATATGGTGGATGGTAGGTGTAGGGATTGGAAACATTGAATGTGGAGGAGATGATTAAGGCTTTGTTTGGGATGGCTTTTTTACTGCTTCTTAAAGTGGATTTTTAGTACAAAAAAATTAATTTTTGTATTAAAAAGCCGCTTTAAGAAGCAGGAAGAAAGCTGTCCCAAACGAAGCCTAAGTTTGTGGAAGGGAAAGCACATAAGCATTGTCACTTTTGCTCCAGTTATGAGAAAGGGGCTTAGCTTGCTAGGCATGAGTTTGGAGTAAGTCATGTGAGGTTATCTTTCTTTGTGCAAGAATGCACCGACAGAGAACATAATTGGCATCACATTCAAAGATCTAAATTAAAAGAATTGACTATTTTATATTTAATTAAACTACCATAGTTTCTGTAAAGTCAATCAATATAAAATTAGTACGATATAAGCAATTAAGAATTATATACAACAAATGCTATTACTATATATATATATTCATCAAAATCTGATTTATAATAGCCAAGAGATCATCCAATACATTGATCTATTTTTCAGCCCCAGCTACAAAAGAATAAAAGGAAATACATGACAAAATTAAAACCTGTAAAGACCTATTAGTCTCACTTTGCCTGATCCTAACCCTTTCTTAGACTTGAAATCAAAATTATATAATGAGTTTAAAAAGCTCAGCAAACAATTAATTCTTACAAGTGAATTCAACAAAAGACAAAATAATCAATATATATGACCAGTCTAAAATAATATTGATTGTTATTCTATTAGCATGAATAATAATAAATCTATGCATAAACATCAATCAATCTATGGAGTCAATACTAACCACTAGTTAACCTATATGATCAATAAAATCAAAGTGTCTCAGTAAATATAAGAAATTTATCAACATACAAGAGAACCGGTAAAAAGTCTATCAATCAATAACAAATGTTGTGAGTAAAATATACCTCGTGCTGATGGTTCTAGTATTGATCATTATGCTATGTGTTGATATATCATATTAGTATGTTTATATATATATATATATAAGTATGTTGTATTTGTATCTATCAATGGTCTATGCCTTATGCTATTTTATGTTATATCAATTTCAATACCAATTAAAGAAGTTCCATATCAAGTTTTTTTGTAAATCATTTCACATGGTTTTTATATAAATGCATGCAAATATGGATTTAATTTTGAATAGCAAGGCAAGATATCCAACTAGTTACACGATGTTTTCACTATATCTTGCATCAGTGTCAAGTGGTTATATTGTAAGAGTCATCACTCTTGCTCGTTGGCGTATCTTGTCCCCTTATGACTCCTTATCTTATTTCTTATATCTTGTATCAGGATTATACCATAATCCATAATTTAATGGAAAGCCTATCAGCTCACCCTCATGTTCATGGTATTTTATTCCATCCAACCTAAATCATTATAAAACTAGCCAACCTTTCTTGTAATGCACCAATTATCTTATATCAGTTATATCATTTTCTGTGTAATTTCATCAGCAAGTATGAAATACAATAATCCATGAAATGCTATAAATTCTTCTTCATTTATATATTTTCATAAGCTTTAGAAAATCATTTATATTAATTCACATGGTTAAACTAAACAACATTATAGTCAAAATACTCATAAGAATCATATCTATCATATACAAAAGTTATGCGGTAGAAGATTGATAAACCAAGACAAAATATAGTTTTATCAATTTTAGAAGGATTAAAATCATAAAACACAAAATCATTGAAAATAAGGATATGATTCGGGTTATCTATTAGAATTAGAAGAAATTTTAAAATTGAAGCGTTAGATGAAAAAACCGCGAACAACTTTCTCTCTTCCTCCTCTCTTTTCCTTTCTTCCCTTCACGGCCAAGCCAAATCAAAATGGGAAGGGTGGAGCAAATGATAGTGATATTTAGATTAAAATATTATATAAACTCATTTTAGCGCCTGGCCTCACGAAGCTTATGTAACTTAGCGTTGTAGCACTGCATGTAATACAACAATGCACCGCCAACAACGCAGCCGTGTCGAATAAATTTCAAAATTCCAGAGAGCTCGGAGCCTGAGCGCCGCGCTACCCAACATCGCAATGCTCCCACATACAAATTGCTGAAATTTTTGGATATTCAAATTATTCAAATTAGGGCTATTACAATTGGTGATGTATTGTGCGGAGATGGGGCAATCTTGGAGGGAGATTAGTTGGACACATATTCATGAATTTCTCCAGCAAGGTGTGAGCATGTACTCAGGCAAGTTTGGAGCTCCCACATAAGCTTCTACAATAACTAAAGCAAGAAGAGAGTGGGTTTTCTTTACAAGTTACCATTACATCAGATCTTGATATAAGAGAAAATGCAGAGGCTTCACATGAGCTGTGACAAGCCAAGTGCTAGCATATATATGGACATAAGTCTGATTTGCTTTCCCTTCTATTCAAATGAATGCACATTGGCTCGACAATCACATATGATTCCCATACCAAAGTGTGAGGGGTGACGGCCTAAAATGACGTAGCATACATTCATATCAATGACACTGCGCAAAACTTCACGTTGCAGATTGAAAATGTGACTTGGCACATGTTCGCAACTAGTATTCAACGTCTTTTTGCACTCACATTAAGGCCTTATTTGAGACGATTTTATTGCTACTTAAAGCAGCTATTTAAAAAATTGCTTTATGAAGCAACAAGAAAGCTGTACCAAATAAAACCTAAATCTTGATATACTTTCTTTTCATTGCAATCTCTAGTTCTTGTTTGTTTTGCTGCATGGTTTTATTACACCAACATAGAAAGTATGATTATTGTTGCGTCCTGGAATATTCACGGCGGTAGAGAAATATATAGTTTAACGTCTTAGCGTTGTACGAAGATCCAGCACACAATCAGATAAGTGAGAGGATGTAGCATTCATAAGTGACACCAGAGTTTTTACGTCGAAAACCCCTGAAAAAGGGGGAAAAACCACGGGGCCTGGCCCGGTTTGAATGAATCCACTAGTATTTGTAGTCGATTACAAATGAGGCCCTTCCTTAGGAGAAGGCCTTGGATTGATGTAGCAAATGTACATCATATAGATTGCATTACATGGTAAGAGTTACATATACAGGTTTGTTTGGCCTGAAAGACCGTGGTCGGCAGGAGACCGGAGTCAGAAATAGTCGGCAAGGAGACCGTAGTCCGGCCGGAGATCGTAGTCGGCAGAGACGCGTAGCGGCAGGAGACCTTAGTCGGCGCGGAGACCGTAGTCGTCGGAGACCGTAGTCGGTCGGAGACCGTAGTCAGCAGGAGACCGTAGTCGGCCGGAGACCATAGTCGGCATGAGACCGTAGTCGGCAGGAGACCGTAGTCGGCGGAGACGTTGTCTGGTGATGGAGGTCGGACGGACGCGTATTAGGCGACAGTGGTCAGAAGGACCGTAGGCGGTAGGAGATAAGGAGTCAGGTGTTAGCCCAGTGTCACTTGGAGATCGGATGTTGATGGTCTGGCCTTGGTAGGACGTCGGGTCTTAAGATGAACGTCAGGTCTTCAGCAGGACGTCGGGTCTTAACGTCGGGCCTTGAACAAGACGTCGGGTCTTTGGCAGGAAATAGGGACTGAGTGTCAGGCCTTGAACAAAACGTCGAGTCTTTGGAAGGATGTAGGGACTGAGTGTCGGGCCTTGAACAAGACGTCGGGTCTTTGGCAGGACGTCGAGGATGAACGTCGGGCCTTAAGGTGGTGGTCCGGCGAGGTTCCTGCGGTGGTCCGGCGGTAGTCCGGCGAGGTTCTGCCGTGGTCCGGCGGCTGTCGAGGAGGAACTCCTTCCTTCTCTTCTCTTCTTCCTCTCTTGCTTGGATCCTCTCTTGTGAGAAATGAGGGCTCTATTTATAGATTTTCTAGAGTGGCATGACCCGTAAATAGGTGTGAGATCAGGGGCGAATAGGAGTGGTCAAATGGACGGCCGATATTGAATCCTACGATCATGCCCGTTCATTGACATTTGAAGGCCTTAGTGATGTCGGAATTCTGCGATCTTGGGCTCATTGGATTCGTCTCGTCGAGCTCTTCATTCGAGTATAAGCTCGTCAAAACGAGGTCCGTTGGTACTCAAAATTGGCGGTTTGAACCTTCCAACAGCGCTTTGGATCCATGATTTGGACCCATTTGGGCTCGGATTGGGTTGATCTTGGTGTCGTTGAGTTCGTATTTCCGAGACCTCAGTTCGACTATAAGCTTGCTGAAATCGGAGTGGGGCTCTCGGAATTAAATTTTTGAAGTTTCCAACTAGCTTTCGCCTCGAGAATTCGTGCACGATCAAGCTAATTTGTGCTGCCGTATCAGTTGCCCCTAATTTTCGGACGTCGAAGCTCCAGAAGTCCGAAAATACTTGTTCCGAAATTTTACCTTGGCCGAATCTCAAAAAATTGCGTTCCGAAAAATTAATGGCTTGCTCGTACTTGATCATAGAGGCCCGTTGAGTTCCGAAAGTGTCGAAATCGAGTCCGGAATGTCGAAAAACGTGTCCGGGGACCCGAAAACGTCAAATCGGACGTTCGAGCCGAAAATAGGCCCGGACATGCGTTGGCGGCCGAACCTGCTGGCCGGCCGCGGCGCCCGCCTGCGACCGCTGCGGCGGCAGCTGCGGGCCGCGCGCGAAACGGCGCCGCCGCGGTTAGCCGTTGCGGTTACAATAAATGCATTTTTTTTTTGTGGCCCCACGTTCATTTAAAAAATCCGAAAAAATTCAGAAAAATCCAAAATATCTGAAAAAATTCTGAAAATCTGAAAATTCAGAAAAATTCAATTTTTTGAAACTTCTAGAAAATACTCTAGAAACTTCCCTCTCTTCACTCAAAAAAACTATAAACTAGCCCACCTAAGCTTAGAAAAATTGTTCATCTCCTCTTCTTCTCTGTTTTCCTCTCTTCTTCTGTCCTTTCTTCTCACTCCCTCTGTCTTTTCCATTGAGGCCTTCTCGATTTTCTGAGGCCCTCTCTTAGCAAGGAAGTCCGGAGATTCTCCTCTTTCTCATCTACCTCTGTCCTTTCTATTGAGGCCTTCCCTCAGTTTTCTGAGGCCCCTCTCTTGGCAAGGAAGTCCGGAGATTCTCTTCTTTTCTCATCTCCCTCTGTCCTTTCTATTGAGCATTCCTCGTTTTTCGAGGCCTCTCTCTTGGCAAGGAAGTGTGAGATTATCATTCTTCTCTCTCCTCTGTCCTTACTATTGAGGCAAGGCTCTTGGTTTCCAAGGCCTCTCTCTGCAGGAAGTCCGGAGATTCCATCTCTTCTTCAGAGATCCTGAACGAAGGTCTGATGTTAATTAGTTGGTTGGAGATATAGGTCGGGAGATCGTTGTAAGGAGGGAGTTGAAATGACGGGCATACTTCCAGTGTCGGGGAGAAGTATGAATGACAGGAGGAATTCAATGTTGGGTAGTCATGCAGCGTCGGCAGAAGACCGACGAAAGTTCGTCGACAAGTAGAAGTCTGATGATAGGGAGAAGTCGATGTCGTGTAGAAGTAACGGCCTCGGGCAGAAGATGATGAAAGTTCGTCGACGGCAGAAGTCGACACGAGTAGAGTCCGACGACGAGTAGAAGTCCGCTGATGAAGCAGAAATTCGACGACAAGGAGAATGTCCGACGTCATGTAGAAGTACGGCCTCGGGGCAAAGTCTCGATGAAAAGTTCGTCGACGGGCAGAAGTCCGATGACCAGTAGAAGTTCGCTGACGAGTAGAATCCGACGATAGGGAGAAGTCCGACGTCGTGTAGAAGTTTGGCCTCGGGCAGCAAGACCGATGAAGTTTGTCCGACCGGGCTGAAGTCCGAGAGCGAGAGAGTAGAGCGAGGTAGAAGTCCGCTGATGAGCAGGAAGTTCGACGACAAGGTGAAGTCCGACATCGCGTAGAAGTATCGGCCTGGGGCAGAACACCGATGAAAGTTCATCGACGGGCAGAAGTCTGATCGATCCGAGTAGAATCCGCTAAGCAGC